>NW_017307082.1:628593-673464 GCF_000935625.1 Nanorana parkeri
TTTTCTGTAATTATTCCTCATGTGACGATGTATTTCCCCCTAGTGTACGCCCCTTCCTTCTTCCTGTGTGCAGTACTTCCTGTGTCATGGCCACAGTTGAAAGCCACATGTAACAAGGACACACAGGTAATCTGCACAGTACGTAGGAAAGGCATCATTTTCTGACCGCACAATACTATCACCATTCATCTGCTGTTCCTGTTATCTGCTGTAACCCCTGATGTAAAGAATAAACACCTCTTTTGAATGAATCGGTATTGACGAGTTCAGCTATCTGACGAGGATTGTCAGCAGTGAGTATATCTGCTTATACAGGCCAGGCATAGAGGTCTCAGCAAGGGATATATTTCGCTATCACAACAATCGGAGTCAGAATAAGATCGTTTGAGGAGAGCCCTCCGCACACCTCACAGCAGTCCCGGCCAATTAAGGGATGATGGTGCTCGCAGTGACATTGGTTCACGAATGGCGCCGTGCAGACACAGAAAAAAGGCAGAAAATCAACAGCACTCAGGAATCAAAAGCAAGTATCTCCTTTTATTGGACAGAGGCGTCATAGAAATCAAAGAAACCGACGTTTCGGGGCCACGCAGGGTCCCTTCCTCAAGGCAGAAGACATGACAACAAAGTAATCATTATACCCCACATATCTATACCTCCTGCAATCAATCAATAATTAGGAGAATACACCCATAGTGACATCATAGTGGCGGCAAAAAACGCCATGTTTAACGACCAAACAAGTGATAATAAAGCAAATATAACAATAACATATAAAATCGTACCAATAATCGAGACATCCAGGACAGTGCTGTGGCTGCATAGTGATAGGCATAAAAGCGGTATCGATGCTATAGCTGGTATGGTCGATGGACATTTCCATCTCATTTCCGCATACTGCTGGCGCAGGAAAAATTTACCTAGGAAAAAGCTTCATAGGTTGTCATGGAGACTCAAGACATTCGTCAGAGCTTCCATAGCGGCCGTCTCGTTCCCGCATACTGCTGGCGCAGGAAAAACCTGTCATAAGCAAAAAAAAGAGCCGATTATCTTGCTTTCTAACAGATTAACTTTACCAAATATATCAAATTTTGCCTTTTTTGTTGTATCCCCTTGATTGCATGCACCAGCCACATATTGATAAGAATGACTCCATCTAATCGATTACATTTGAGAAGTCCTTGTGAATTCTCTGAAGGAGATGGGATGGGATCCTTGGGGAGGTGAGGCCCGGTGGAATCCAGTGTTCAGGGCGGCTGAGGGGATGGTATGTGGAGCAGGAGCAGCTGTCTCACGGCGAGCCTCTTGTCGCACCATATATGGTATGCAGCCCTCGCGCATGCGCCGTGCGGTCCTTGTGAGACGCGACGGCTCGTCTTTTGTCTATGACAAGTTTTTCCTGCGCCAGCAGTATGCGGAAATGAGATGGAAATGTCCATCGACCATACCAGCTATAGCATCGATACCGCTTTTATGCCTATCACTATGCAGCCACAGCACTGGTCGTTAAACATGGCGTTTTTTGCCGCCACTATGATGTCACTATGGGTGTATTCTCCTAATTATTGATTGATTGCAGGAGGTATAGATATGTGGGGTATAATGATTACTTTGTTGTCATGTCTTCTGCCTTGAGGAAGGGACCCTGCGTGGCCCCGAAACGTCGGTTTCTTTGATTTCTATGACGCCTCTGTCCAATAAAAGGACATACTTGCTTTTGATCCCTGAGTCCTGGTGATTTTCTGCCTTTTTCTCTGCATGATACAGACATTTTGCATGAATTCATATTTGTTCAGCTTTTAAAATCTTAAAATGTTCCTGTGTTCCTGACCGTTCTATGGTTTTCTGGACATGGGTGTGAAGCTGGGCTTCCTTATTGCTTGTGCTTAAAGCGGACCTTTACCCATATCTTTAAAATAACAACAAACACACCTTTAGAAATGTTTAGTAATGACAATCTACAAACACATACTTCTAGATAATTGCCCGCTTTGTATTCTTTGCATGCATTATTGCTCTTTTCTTCTCTAGTCTTCTGACAGTGGCCATGTTAACTAAGGGCAGATTATTAGATCTCCCTTTACTTCCTGGAACTCTGGCATATGTCATTAGGACATGTAACCATGCACATCATCTCAGGGAAGGAAAATGCCTTTCCCTGAGATCTCATGAGATTACAGATGAGATTTCCCAGCAATGCTCTGCTGATGTAATCTTCCCAGGATGCAACGCTTGGGCAGATTACATAATTTGTGCCAAAATTGGACCAGGAAGTAAATGAACTCTAGTTGTAAGTAAATGAAAAACAAATTTGTTTAACTAATGAATGTAAGATGATTTTAATCTGCATGCAGAGCTGCATACTGAGCTGATTTGTAGTAAAAGAGGGTAAGGCCTTGTTCACACCAAATGCAGACCAGATCCGGTCAGGTTTCTGCACACGCAGTGCAGTGGGTTGTGCCGCGTTTTAGACGCGTTTTGGATGAGTTTTTTATGCGTTTAGGGCCGGTTTTGGTTAAAAAAAATGTGTTTTTTTTTTAAAGTTTAACATGGGCTTTCAGGCACATGCATGCGTTTTTGATGCGTTTTTGCGTTTTTGATGCGTTTTTGATGCGTTCCAGACCAGATCCAGAGCAGGTAAAATAGGGCTTGCCGCAGTTTTTTCATCCGGTCTGGATCTGGTCTGGATCCGCACGCTGCGATGTGAACTGGAGGTCAAAATACCATAGGAATACATTGGACGCAGTTTTGATCCGGTCTGCACCTGCTCTGGTCCGGATCTGCTCCGCGCTTGGTGTGAACAAGGCCTTAAGGTCCACTTTAAGTATGCATGTTATTGGAAGGCTATCACAGCATACATGCTCCATAATCTGTAAAACACAAAAAAAGCCCCCAAGTAAGAGGCTTCCTTCTGAGATCATGTGGATGCAGTCACTTCTTTCCTGTCCACTCTTCTGCATTGTGGGGGTTGTGGTTATGATAAGTGAGACTCTGGCTTGGAGTTGATGTCAATCATTCTCTGCAGGGCTGGGTGGGGGACATGTCACCCTCTGATATCACAGGTTGACAGGGTTGCAGTCACAGCAATGAAAGGAGCAAGGACACAAACTGAGGACACTATCACAGATATGCACACATGGTTAGCATAGTCAGATCTGAACAGGAAGCCATTTAGCACAGAGGAGACTGGCAGGATCACCAGATATTTCATCTTTAATATCATTTATGTATCATTTCAAAGCAGCAAAATATTAAATAGTATGTAAAGAGGAATGCATGTTGGCAGTTTTAATTTTAGGTTAACATGCACTTTAATCAAATAAAAGTGTTGGGCAACCAGTCTGCCCTGACTTTATTGGGGCTATTTCTATCTGCTGGTCACTGTCATAACAGAAAAAAAATATAAGTATACACATGTGCAACAATTACACCGAACATTCAAAATGCAATTTTGTCTAATCATTTAATTACTGGGCTTTATTGTGTGCTTCCACCTCCCTGTATATTGCTGTAGCTGCTTGATGATTTGATCAGCTAATGTGTAATGTGAATCTGGGCCATGAACTAAGTTCAGTGCCATTGGTGACTCTGAGGCTCTCATCTTCATACTGTCTTCATAACTTTAGTCACTTGCTAACCTGGAACAAGCATGCGGTCAGTGAAGTCTGAAAACATTTGTCCACACTTTTACAAACTAGTCAGCAGTGGCAGCCCCCATATTTCTAATCTAATAGGGTCCAGTTATCATTATGTGTAATATACATTTTTGCCACAAGAGGGCAACAAATGATGAGTTTATTGTTGAAGTTCAACAACACGTTTAGAATGTGTCTCATTAATGGAGCTATGCTATTTATTATTTCCCTTTTGTATCTATTTTATTTGGCTTATTTGAGATAAACGTCTGTCTTATCTACTTAATTCCAGTTTCCATGTACACTGTTCCCTATATATTAAAAAAGGTAGCAATGTGAAACATAACAAAAAAGCTTCTACAGCAAAGTATTTAAAGTGACATTAAATGCTCGAAAGGCGGGTATTTACAGTCTTCCTTTACAGGTATGACTTGTCAATGTAGCTTTTTTTATCATGACAGGGTCACTTTAAAGTAATCAGATTTGTCATAGGAAGTAAAGGCTTTTGGCCTTTGGCCAACCTGGTGAATACATTTGCCTGCAGTATCCATGGCCAAGCATTTTGATTTCAGTGAAAAACTGGGATAGACATAAATTTATTTGCAGACAAGTGCTAGCTCCTGCCACCACTGCTGGCCTGCCACCATTACCATCTTCTGCTACCATTACCTGCCCCTTCCACTACTACTGGTCTGCCATACTGTAAATAGTGTCAGCTAACACCATTACCACCTCCTGCCGCCACTGCTTGCCTGCCATCATAACCACCTCCTGCCGCCACTGCTTGCCTGCCATCATTACCACCTCCTGCCACTGCTGGTGGCTTGCCATCATTGCCAACTCCTGCCACCACTACTGGCCTGCCATCATTACCACCTTGCGGCACCGCTGCTGGCCTGCCATCATTACCACCTGCTCATTACCAACTCCTGCCACCACTTCTGGCCTGCCATCATTACCACCTCGTGGCAGCGCTGCTGGCCTGCAATCATTACTACCTCCTGCCACCACTGCTGGCCTGCCACCATTACCAACTCCTGCCACTACTACTGGCCTGCCATCATTACTACCTCCTGCCACCACTGCTGGTCTGCCATCATTACGACCTCCTGCCACCGCTGCTGACTTGCCATCATTACCACTTTCTGCCACCACTGCTGACCTGCCATCATTACCACCTCCTGCCACCACTGCTGACTTGCCATCATTACCACTTCCTGCCACCACTACTGGCCTGCCATCATTACCACCTTGTGGCACCGCTGCTGGCCTGCCATCATTACCACCTGCTGATTACCAACTCCTGCCACCACTTCTGGCCTGCCATCATTACCACCTCGTGGCAGCGCTGCTGGCCATCCATCATTACCACCTCGTGGCACCACTGCTGATCTGCCAGCATTATCACCTCCTGCCACTGCTGCTGACCTGCCATCATTAGCACCACCTGCCACCACTGCTGTCCTGCCATTATTACCACCTCCTGCCACCACTGCTGGCCTGCCACCATTACCACTTCCTGCCACCACTGCTGGTCTGCCATCATTACCACTTCCTGCCACCACTACTGGCCTGCCACCATTACCACCTCCTGCCACCACTGCTGACCTGCCATCATTACCTCCTCCTGCCACCACTGCTGACCTGCCATCATTACCTCCTCCTGCCACCACTGCTGACCTGCCATCATTACCTCCTCCTGCCACCACTGCTGACCTGCCATCATTACCTCCTCCTGCCACCACTGCTGACCTGCCATCATTACCTCCTCCTGCCACCACTGCTGACCTGCCATCATTACCTCCTCCTGCCACCACTGCTGACCTGCCATCATTACCTCCTCCTGCCACCACTGCTGACCTGCCATCATTACCTCCTCCTGCCACCACTGCTGACCTGCCATCATTACCTCCTCCTGCCACCACTGCTGACCTGCCATCATTACCACCTCCTGCCACCACTGCTGGCCTGCCACCATTAGATGTAACAGGAGCCTGCAGCCATTTGTTTCAGTACAGCGGGGTGTGATGCAGTACAATTATTTTGCACCTCACTGTGTCTATTGAACTCAATAAATTGTCACTTATGTTCAGTTCAACAAAGGTTGTGTAATATGTGATGCGTGGGATCAGTGTATCAGCGCTGTGCCTGGCAACGTACACCAGCAGACGTGCGTTGTAGCAAAAGATCGATTTCAACCATAACGACAACAAAAATCGAAGCTCCATTCATTCCAAAATAAAATGTGAAAATGAATCAAAATTGATTTATCAAATATCTGATGAGATGTTTTGTATGAAAGTTGTTTTGACAATCTTCCAGTGTATGGGCAGCTTGAAGGTAGCCATACACTTTACAACCATCGCAAGACCAAGGTCTTGCGATGGTTGTAAAGTAATTTAAAAAATGTACGATCTGCCCATCTTGGACTGAGAGACGGGCTTCCGATGACCGCAATGCTAAACGGGCAGTGTGCACGTGCGCACATCGGCCCGTTTGGCATTTGTCTCCCGAGCATCATTCATCATCGTACGATTCCCGGCTGGTTTTCGAACATGCTGGTTCGACAGAAGACGTGCGACCGTACAGTAGAAACGGTCGCACGTCTCCGTTCACACTGCTCGATTCCCGTACGATCGTGGGATTTCCCGCGATTCTCATACGAGAATCGAGCAGTGTATGGGCACCTTAAGATCTTGCGATGGTTGTAGAGTGTATGGCCACCTTTAGAAAGATCAGGTTTCACACATTGAGGGGAATTGATCAAAATCTAGAGCAGCTGTGCACAGCAACCACCCAGACAGCAAGGATAACTTGCTACAAACTTGTGGCAGGCTTAAATTGCAATTCTTGTTAACTTGCTGCACACATTCCTGGCAAGTTGTAGACTTGCAGAACACTCGCAGCACAAGTTCTAGTTGACACTTTTTGAATTTGTAGCAGATTTGCTTGGCAAGTCTACAGCAAGAGTCCTGCAGGTCTTAGCAAGAGCTCTGCAAGCTCGCTGGTCTGGAGACTCGCAATGCAGACCTGCTGTAATTGTGCAACAAAATTGTGAAGCTTGGCAAGTCTGCAATAGTTTAGAAAGTCATTTTCAAACGTACAGCTCAATTACTTGCTATCTGGGCAATCAGCTTCTCTCTTTCATTTTCAAAGCTTAACTGAGCAAACTGAAGAGAGTATCTGATAGTCAGGTGTATTAGAACCTTTATAAAGCGGATAACATTGTTTCTACATGTCAGTAACTTTTACACTGTAACAATAATGATATTCGGGCGATCTGCTGCCATACATCGGTGTGGTAGAGAGGTGCTGCCCTGGCACGATGAGACGACAGGTCAGTGCTGGCAGTGCCAGTCTGTCATTGTGTGCAGTCCCTGCTGCAGCCTGCTGGTGTAGGGGCGGATCGGGGGGCGGGGCCTGGCCGTACACACACACACCGCACTGCTCCTTCCCCGGATCACCTCCCTGCATTGCCCACACTGGGGGGCAACACTGCCACAGCTTCCCTTCTCCTGCCCATGAAGAGGCCCCGGCCGGATCATGGCGCCGTCCGGCCCTAGCAGTGTAAAGCGGAGGTGCAGGAGGTGTCTGTACTGGATACCGGTGCTCTTCATCACCATCATCGTCTGCTGGTCCTACTACGCCTATGTCATCCAGCTGTGTATAGGTGAGCCGCAAAACTTCATCGGGTGGCCGTGGGGAGGCGGCATGCATGGCACCACTGGGAGATCACTGGGGGAAGTCAGCAGATAACTCTCATCTCTCATGTGTGGGGGGTACAGATCGTATCCGATCCATATCTTCCGATCAGCAGAGAGACAGGGAAGGCAATCTATGGGCTGTCCATGAAGGACTAGGTATACAGACATTTATCACAGATCTGGAAGATTGCTGTAGCATTGCAAGTAAAACAATAATACAGGGTGTCCCCGGGCAGCTGGAAAAACATTCTTCCTGTATGGGGACACATGATTCAGCCAAATGACTGGCCTGTGCCCTAGACAGGTCCTCTTTGATCCAGCTTATCATGCAGGAGTGCAGTCACCTGTGCTTCATCATTATTACCTGTTACCCCCAAACTGAATGTCCCTCTGTCTGCGTACTGACACATGTCCTGTCCTCTCATGTTCTGTGTACTGGTCAGTGTATACTCCACACATGTCCATGTACTGGTCAGTGTATACTCCACACATGTCCTGTGTCCGTGTACTGGTCAGTGTATACTCCACACATGTCCTGTGTCCGTGTACTGGTCAGTGTATACTCCACACATGTCCTGTGTCCATGTACTGGTCAGTGTATACTCCACACATGTCCTGTGTCCATGTACTGGTCAGTGTATATTCCACACATATTCTGTGTCCGTGTATTGGTCAGTGTATATTCCACACATGTCCTGTGTACTGGTCAGTGTATACTCTACACATGTCCTGTGTCCATGTACTGGTCAGTGTATACTCCACACATGTCCTGTGTCCGTGTACTGGTCAGTGTATACTCCACACATGTCCTGTGTCCGTGTACTGGTCAGTGTATATTCCACACATGTCCTGTGTACTGGTCAGTGTATATTCCACACATGTAGAGTAGAGTTATGGGCCCTGCTTTATACATGACCCACGGAGCACAGGCTGCGTGTGCTGGTCTTGGAGCAAGCGGGGATCAGAGAAGTCCTTTACACAGGTCCCCTAGTCATTAATGATGAATTAACCCTTCCAGTGCAGGGGTAGTCCCACTGCAAGGGGAGTTTGGTTATAGGCTGAACACTGTATTGGGGCATTACCCACGTACCTGAAATGTTCCTCTAATCATGTGACCTCCATGCAGCCTCTGACAGTAGTGTCAGCACTGGAGGGGAAACTGACAGACGGGGCTGGAGCACAGCAGGTCTCTTGTCATGCAGCTTCTCCATTCAGAAAACATCTTATGTTCTTCACAAAGGATACAAGGAGTTCTGTGATTGGATAAGGGGAGTATGAACAATATCAATCTCCCTCTTATTGGTCACAGAATGCTGGATATTCTTTCTAAGAATACAAGGAGTTCTGTGATTGGATAAGGGGAGTATGAACAATATCAATCTCCCCCTCATTGGTCATAGAATGCTGGATATTCTTTTAAAAATGGACATTTTCTGAATGAAGGAGTTTCAGAACTCAGCGCTCCAGCCCCAGCTGTCTGTTTCAGTGCTGGAACTTCACCCGAGGGGCACATATCATTAGAGTTACTTTCTTGGTGCTGAGCTAACGTTCCAATAAAGTGTTAGCCCACATTTCAATTTTAAAGGAGACAAGTGGGGAGAGTAATAAATACTCTTCCCAAAACTCAGAGCCGACGTGAGACACTGCAGCTGTCACACACCGGCTCTATGTACCGAGAGCTGAGCAGTCACATGACCTCTGGGTCCTTGCTCCGAGCTGTTCTTTGTTCCTGATTGGAGGGACAGACAAGGGAGGGGGAGAGCACAGCTGGCTTTGGCTCTAGAGTCAGGCACCTCAATATTTTCAGCATCCTTCTTGACTGCGCTGTCAGCTGATAGTAAGCACAGGTCCACTATATGCTGACTTTGGGTCACAGGTGGACATTCGTAAATACACTCCCGTGACCCAAAAGAGAAGTAAAGCCAAAAAACATGGTTTGGTTTTACTTTTCTTTTAAATAATGGGCGCTGTGAAAAAATTGGTCCTAAAGGGTTGGCACTGTATACTAGAAGGCCACATGAATAAAACATTAGGAGGAAACACATACAGTATTTGAAGCCTTCTAGTATCCGGAATTCTTACCATAGTAAATGCATCCAAACAATGACTTCTACAAGAAATGTGCATCCTGCAGGAATCCATTATTTCCCAGACATCTCAGCACTGTGCACTTTTCAGGAGTGTCTTGTATTCTAATGAACACATTGGCAGTTTTTGGGGAGATATCCTTCTTACTTAACATGAATGAGAAATGAACATTCCGTAGACCCTAATTGAATGTCTATAAATTATATAAGTGGTGGACAGCCGGGAATATGGCATACCGAGCAGCTGCTGTGTACTTGTGTATATAGTATGAAGGTGCAGTAAAGGAAATTGTGGCTGAAACCAAAATAGAAGTACGCGTAGAAGCACAGACAGTGGTCATTTCTTAGAAAAGATGTATGCTTTTATTAAAGGAGAACTATGGGGTTAGGGCTTTTCCCCATAGTTCTCCTTAGTGTAACAGGAGGACACAAACTAGCGTCCTCCCGTCACCCTAAACTCAGTATACCGCAAGCTACAGTTTGCGGTATACTGAGACGCCGGAGCGGATCCCGACATCTATGTCGAGATCCGCCCAGCTGCATGAGTGACAGCTGGCTCTGCCTATCTAGAGGCAGGGGGGAATCCAGCCCCTCCACTGTCACGGCAGAGAGCCGTGACAGGATCGAGAGGTGAGCGAACGCCGTTATATGTTCGCTCACCTCCCGATCTACTGAGCCGACCTGTGACAGTCTCATTGTCACAGGTCGGCTAGAACTATGAGGTGAGGGAAAAGCACTCACCTCATAGTTCTCCTTTAATACCTTCATGCGCAGAAGCATAGGGCTCTATTTAAAACAATTTACAGAGCCATTTGCCATCCGTAACTCTGTGAACGTTCGTGCTTTGCGAATAGAGGCACAAACGGATGTTCTAAGTATATTTTCTTTTCAGGTTGAATGCAACTAATGATTATTTTCATTTAATTCATTTCATTTTCATTATTTTTTATCGATTAATCGGATTAAAAAAAAAAATCCCATCCTTCATTTAAAATAAAGTACACAAATGGAGTGTTACAAAGCTTACTTCAGAATAAAACTGCAGGCACAATTTTTTGCAATCGCACTGCACTGGAGTACACGGCAGTGTGGTACCGTGTGTTCCAGTGCGGGCGATCAGTGGAAGGCGCGTTTGGGGTGCCATTGAAACGAATGGCACTGCAAAGCACCTCCCGCAGCAGAATTTGTCAGATCAAAACCAAAAATTACTTTTTCCCCACTTTTTATAATTTTTTAAAATAATAGTATTGTAAGCGCAGCCAGCAATTCCTCCCAGCATGGAGGAGCGGGCTAGAGGATCCAACCAACTAATCGTTAATTAGAATAGTTGACAACTATTTTCATTTTCGATTAGTTGGTTGCAGCCCTAGTAATTGTAGAGCCATTCTCCCTGCAAAACTAATACTGCATTATGGCCACTAGATCGAGCTGAGGACCATAGAAAACAAGTATTGATTTCCTATGCTCCTCAGCTCCATCTAGTGGCCATGGTGTGCTATTTTCCAAACATTACATTCAACTTGAAATGACTGACTTGCCCAATGAAAATATACTAGGAACACTCTTTTTTGCCTATTCACACAAAATGAGTTTGGCAGGGCGAATGGCTCTACAAATTGTTTATGAATAGACCCCTTATAGTTATACTTGTACATATTTATGTCCTGAAATTGGAAAGCAGTACCAATTTCCAGTCCATCAAATACCATTTTGTTAAATGCCCCTTGCAGTGCGGGGGTAGCTCCACTGCAAGGGTTAAAAGAGAACTATGGCCTAACCCTTTTTGGCCATAGTTCTCTTCAGGGTCACAGGAGGACATATACTAATGTCCTGCGGTGACCCAAAACTCAGTATATAGCTGGCTATTGCCGGCTATATGCTGAGAGTGCATAGCCGTGCCACAGCCGAGACGGATCCCGACAATACTGTTGAGAACCACCCCGCTGGCTGATTGACAGCAGGCTCTGCCTATCTAGAGGCAGAGCCAGCTGTGCCTGCCCCCTCCACCATCTGTTCCTCCAGTCAGCACTTGAGAAACATAGAAGGGAGGGGGGAACTGACAGTCACTGCTCTCTGCAGGGAGATGATTGGGAAGTGAGCGATCAGCGGTGTGTGTTTGCTGACTTCCGGATCAATGGAGCTGACCTGTATCAGCTTCAGGGTCACAGGGCATCTTGAATTTTGGGGGTGGGTGTTTTTCACTCACCAATAATTCTCCTTTAATGTTCAATATGACCTACTGTATGTCTAGATCGCGCACACTGAATTGACATATTCTAAACAAGCAGTAAAAGCTCTTTAGAAGTTCACATTTATCTCTGTATCTGTTATCTTTGTGAAAGGTTCACAACAAAGGCATTGGGCTTTTTTTATGACAACAGATTCTTGGCAGGCTACCAGCGCTCTAATGTAGACAACCAGCGGGCATGGCTGCAGCTACCATGGGGCGAGTGAGGCATTTGTCTCAGGCGCAGCTGAGAGGGGGTGCAGCCAGGGCCAGTCTGGCTGCACACCCTTGTCCCTGTTGCCATTGCGAGCACATGGAGCCATTGGCATCAGGGGGCGCCAAGCGGGCAACACAGCTGCGGCTTGGCAGGGAGAACAGGAGCAGCACAGGGTGCAGCTTTTCCTCGGATCCCTGCTGCTCTCCCCCACCTGTATGAGCAGAGACTCTGTGCCCTCAATCTTTTTTTTCTATTTCAAAAGGGAAATGTCAGGGGTCTAGACCCCTAATATTTCCCCAAAGCCCTCCAACAGTGAAAAAAAATTAATAAAAAATGAATTAAAAAACACCCCCCCACACACACATTATTAGACATGTGCAAAGACTAACAATTTGTTTCGGATGAAATGAACAGAAACAAAAAATGTTTTCATTAGTTTCGTCAAAGAAACACATTTTTATGCTATTTTGGATTTGGCCAGCAGAGCATTCTGCGCGCCTCCATCCTGGAGGCGGGGCTCATGATGTCACATACCGCACAAGTCTGTTGGGGGGCACAATTTTCTATTCTTGCCTCAGACGCAAAAGGAGCTAGCTACGGCTCTGCCAGCGGGTGTTTCTAAGCTGATAGAAATGGAATGAAACCCGACTTTAGAATCTTTGTTGTGATCTTTAAGTACCTTTTGAGAATGAATAACCTCGCAATAAAAGCAGCTAAAGAGGTCAGGTGTGGTTTATTTTAAACATGGCGAGGGTTAATGTTTAAAATGCCCGGAGTTCTTCTTTAAGACTATGTAAATAGTTTAATGTCCATAGTCTGGGCACAGGCGCACTTCAAACTCACACTCTGAATAGCATGGTGGTCCGCCTGCTTTGACCTCAAAGCTTAGAGATGTGGGGTTTGCATTGCCGCACCTCAGACATGTATAGACTTTCTTCTGATATTTAACATGTTCCAAGGAATGTATCATCACTGTGTTCCTGTGCACATCATAAGCCACAATATTTCCTACATTTTCTCCTCAGAGATTTTTGAATTAGGGGCTTGCTTATTTGTATTAAATAAAATAACCACATATCAATTTTGGAGGTTTTCCCATGTAGACTGATGTTTATCTTTAGTCATTAATAGTGTTTACTGTTATATCATGGTGCAGATACATTCTGTGTCTTGAAGTTGAATAGTAAATAGCTGGTCTTGTTCTTCCTCCACTGGACAAAGCCTTCCAACTTGGGGGCCTAGCTACAACAGTGTTTTAAAAATACATTTGATGTGTGCTTTTGTTTTGGATGCAATAAGGTGCTGTGCATTATGTTTTTGGTGTGTACATACAACATTGCCTTAGGTCAAAGGTTTACAGCCAGGAAATTAACCAGGCCTCACCTTACCTCAAATGTCAGACTAGTAGATCTGTAGCTTAGCTACAACCAAAATGCTTTATTTTTATTTTGTGTTGGATAAAGCAGGAATTTTCTGTCAAGTTTTTCTTGGTTTGTGTATTGACATTGTGGAGTTTTTCTCTTACTTCCTGCCTGAACAGCAATCTCCGATGGGAAGACAGTCAAAAGCCCACATTTATAGTAGATTGAGAAAGTGATTTTGGGACAATGTTCCAATGACCCATGGGCCCAATTACCCATATTGGCATGAAAGGGACAGAAAATACGGGGAAATGCCCCTATTGAGGGCTTGCAGACAGAAATAAAAATCTGACAGAAATTTTAACTCCTTTTATTTAAAACAAACAACAAAAACTGCTGGTGGTTCTCCTCAAAACTTGCCTAAAACAAGGCAGGTGGAGGACAAAGGACTAGTCACCAGCAATGCTTGTGGTCTTCCTGCAACTGATCTCTTCCCATTACTAACTTCTCATGACTTGTTCTGCACTGTGTCTCTGTATGGAGGCAGCCATCTTAGTAGAGTGAGGGCTTTGCTTCCTCATGTCAGAGCCTCCAGCAAAGAGAATAGTGAGCAGTACAGTAGTGACATCACCAAAAGACTAGCAGTAAGAGGCAGCAGTGCCTTAAAGTGTATTTCTAGGCAAACCCCCTTTTTTTAGTTTCGGATAAAGTGGAGAGTGGTCAGAACCTAAATCAACTTTTTATTGCTATGCATGCCCACGCTGGGGAGATCTGCCCCTCTCCCCCCTCTTGTATGGGTGATCACTGTCACAAAAGAAAGAAGGTGAGGGAAAAATACAACATTTTAGAGTTGTCACCAGGATAAGATGCCAGTGGGGCACCTATTTTGGGGACATAAGAGGGATTTCCCCTCATTTTGGGCTTTCCTCTAATTTCCTGTTGCGTCCCTGCAACAGAAAGTGAAGGGGAATTCCCCAATAATACACATAATCTGACAGTGGTTTTAACCATTCCCTACTCTTACCAAAGCCCCCCAAAATGACTATACATACACTATAATTTTACACTGTAGATACACAGTTATTATGGAGTGGCTAGGCACACTCACATACCGGGAGGAGCACTGCTGTATTTCAGGAGAAATTCTACAGACAAAAGGTACATTTTAGGTACAAATAACATTTCTACATTTTCTATAGCATAGCAAATTTTAAGTGGAGATGTACTTCAAGTTAGCCCCCGCAGTAGATGAATGGAATAAAATACACATGTATTGTCCTGTAAGTGTGCACAAAAACGTACATCAATAGATTTATAGCAACTCCATCCAAAACTTCATATATTTGTATAGGGTGAGGGAGGAAGAGCCCCTTTTTTTTTTTTTTTTTTTTTTTTTTTTTTTTTTAATTCTGAATGTATCCTCCTTGACAGGATTTTCCCTAGCTTGTCTCCCTGCCTATTTGGCAAGACACAAGGGAAACAATAGCACCTTTTTAGTAGCATGGTGAAGAGCCTTTGTTAGGTTGTCATTGCTGGCTGTGTCCCTGTTGAGTTTTTGTACCCCTCTTCTCTTGTCCTTGTGACATAAGGAGATAGAACCCCAGCTACTGGAGAGAAAGCCTACTGTAGATGGACATAAACATTGATGAAGCACTTTACAGCTTTCATAGGGCTGTGTTTTCACAGCTGCTGTTCTGGTTCCATACTGGGTTTTGAGAGACATTGAAGTACCAGAACATTAGACATACCCCAAAAATAACTGCAGTTATATAAGTAGGCTTATATATTTTTGTGCCATGGCTCTTCTGGAGAGAATATGTTGGCAGAATTTGAGTCTCTCCTGAGGCCCAGTAAACACTGTTGCGCTGTGCAGGTGCACGTATGTGATTGGGAAGTCTGTATATTTCAATGGGCTTCCTAAAGCACCAAAATACACCAAAACAGTTCATATACTGCTTTTTGTAACACAAATTTCATTGTCACAGGTTGGCTCAGATTATGAGGCTGAGTGAAAATCACTCACCTCATAGTTCTCCTTTAATCCTTCTTTTTATTGCATATATCTATTGCTAGCAAGCAGTAGACATATGCAAAAACATTTTTTTTTTAAATAAAAAAAGTTGCCAAGCAGGTTATTACTTACCTGTGACTCCGCCGCTCACTCCCGTCCGAAGATCTGAAGATTCTCGAGCGGCCGTGAAGGATAATGGTGCGGGCACATGCGCAGTAGAGATCTTTGGCCGGGAGAAGAGGAGAGACACAGGGCAAGTCAATGCACGCAGCCCAGCCGCATGCATGTGCACAGACACCATGAGACACAGAAGACACAGCAGTCATCGCTGGATCAGAGACCGGCACCATTGCTGGAGGGACTTCTGAAAACTACTGGAAGGAAAAAGATGATCGGATCAAGAGGCATTATTTAAAGTCCTTAAAGCAGCATGGGGGGAATAATGTGACTTTAAAAAGACCATAAACACAAACCACATTAGGTACATATGCAGTATATACATATACAATATATGTCTGTCTCCAGGGGAAAAAATATTCTTATCCCTTGCAGTGGGGCTTCCCCATCACTGCAAGGGTTAAGTGTTCATCAAGGTATAAAATGTACGTGTGTATAAGACGTGAGAACGCCAAGCGACATACCATCTCTGCAGCTGAGGAGGAGACAGGCTGGAGGGATCGCTCTAACAGCCGCTGGCTCTGAGGATCAAGTCAGTATATCTTTGTTATTTTTGCACCTAGACAAAAATGAGCACTTAATGCTTGCAGTGCAAGGGTAGCCCCACTGCAAGGGTTAAGAATAACTTTTCCCAGAGTTCTTCCTTAATGTCAGCTTTACATTTTTAACATGAACTTGTCTGAATAGAAATATGGGGTGGCGCAAGGTGAAGAGCTCTCATCCTTATCCTTCTCTATTTAGTGAGTCACTGATGAAGAACAAGTGTGCAGGTCACTTACTCTGACTTCACTGCTTCCATCCTTGTTCCAGATCATTGACTCCCATTTCCACCCTGACCAGTCCATGAACAGAACAAAGATCGGAATTGCAGGTGTACTGGATGCTTTTGTTGTTTGCTTGCAGATAACATGCCCTTGGTGACTGATAATACATATGGATACATACTGATACAGCAGATTAGCACTACACTTTTACTATTGTACCATAATAACAAGGACTGTTGGAATACTTGTCATTTTTTTTTGCACAAATGATCAAAGTAGGAACATTTAAGGCTGGGAAATTCCAGTCCCCTAGCAGATCATTATTGAGCATGGATACTCTGATTTTATGCAGCGGTGACTCTATTGCAGATGGAGAAGATGTGTATTGAAGATGAATGCTTGCACATAATGATATGTTTAACCTTGCCCATGTGACTAATCCTCTCTTTGTCCTCAAAGTGTTGGATCATAGTCACAGATGTGCCATGATTCAGGGTTTTAGGAAACATTGGCTCCCTTCATATACATGAACACTGAGGTTTTGGATTCTATGATTCCTTTTTTAGTATTCTGTTACATTTCTGTAATCATCAAAAACCCCAGTAAGTGCGGCATTTGGGAAAGTTAAAGTGACACTAAACTCAGGAGTTTAAAAATATATTCAGGCACCTTAACCATTAACAAAAATGTATCTTATTTGTGTATCACTCAGCTGTAGATCCTCAAATCATCTCTGAATTTGTACTGGCACTGTCCTTCCTCCTGGAAGGTGGCTACTTTTGTTTCCCATGGTCCCTGTGTGTGTGGTAAAGTAGTCACCGCTCCAAGCTTGCTCCTGTAGTGGGCTACGATCTCAATACAAATTAGTAAACTATATGTGAGTTTGTAGTCCGTCATGGGAGTGAGCTTGGAGCGGTGACTACTTTACACCACACACAGGGAGCATGGGGAACAAAAGTAGCCACCCTCCTCCAGAAGGAAGGACAGTATCCTCCACAGCATGCTTTTGTAATTATGCTTCAGCAAAATCCTTCTCAACTCTCCCAGCTTTTAAGCTGCTTTCAGCGCACATCTAGCGCTCTGCTCCAGGTAGTTTGGAAATACCTATCGACTTTCTGTACTGATGACTTCTTGAATTGGAAAGGTGCAAAGACTGGATGTGTGCTGGCCAGCAGGTAAACAGCATGGATACCCGAGAGTTTGCTGGGGCATACCTTGTACATATCGCCTATCTCCCCAGATACTGCACCGTATCATTTCCTGGGCTTTTAAAAGCCAACACTACTCAGACCCGAGGTTCACACAGATGAACAGCAAGTGCATATGTACCAATGGCAAACTTGTACGCGATTTCTGTGTCATGGGGTGCTTAGTAGTGGGCAATGCTGATTTGTATTCAAGTGTAAGCAACATGGTAGGCTGCAAAGCTGAACTGAAAAATAGTTATAGTGATCTTAAGGTCAAAAGGTTTTTAACCACTTGCTGACCGGGTTGTTTACACCCCCTTCCTGGCCAGGCCATTTTTCATTATTCAGCGCTGCTGTACTTTGATTGACGTTTATTCCGTCATGCAACGCTGTACTGAAATGAATTGTATACCATTTTTTGGGGACAGATAGAGCTTTCTTGTGGTGGTATTTAATCACCACTGGGGGTTTTATTTTATTTTTATATAATATTTAAATATAATATTTAAAATAAAAAAATGGTTTTCCCTTTATTATTTTAGAAAACAATTATTTTTACCCAATTTTTTGGTAAAATATAAAAGGCGGGATCACGCCGGGTAAATAGACACCAAACATGGCAAGCTTTAAAATTGCGTGCGCCCGCGAAATTGCAAAAAAACCCACCATAGCCAAAATTGGCCATAGGCGACGCTTTAAAAGAATTTGCCGCTCATCAGTTTAGTGTTATCAGTGATAAGTGGCCCTAAAATTATTGCTCTCATTGCGACGTTCGCGCCGATATGTAACACGTGCAGCATAATTGGAGCAATCGTCGTTTTTGCGTGTAGGCGCAAAAACCCATTTTTGCGCATCTATGTGGGGGTAGGGGACTTTCAAAACATTGTGTGGGTTTTTTTTGTTTTGTGTGTGCAAATTTGTATTTATTTTGTGAGCATTTTTTATTTTTTACTTTTTTTTTCTACACTTAACTTTATTGTTATCACATAGGGTGCTCCTATGTGGTAACAAATTACAGTTACAGGTCCCCTTTATGGAGACATCAGGGGTCTCTAAGACCCCTAATGTCACCTAGGGACCCCCAGAGAAGCTGATGAAGCACAGATCTGCTTCATCAGCTTCTCTCTGGTTTCTGTACCGGAGAGTGACAGAGGAATGCGGAAGTGATGTATTATACATGTCTTCCTGCATTCAGAGACCAGGAGGAGAGCGGAGGGAGATCGCGGACTGTTCTCTCTGCGTTCTCAGTGAACAGAGCCACATCGCCCGGGATGGATGGACGCCCGGGATCGCGGGGACGGCGGCGGGGTCAGCGGCGGCGACCAGAGGTAAGGAGGGGGGAGCGCACCCTCACTTGAATCATACAAGCGATCGGGCGTCTTTACAGACGCTGGACCGCTTGTTTGTAAACGGCCATCGCTAGCCATTTAAAATCCTGGCGGGTTCGTGCTCGTGCACGCCAGGGGGCGGGCACGGGCACGAAGGACGTCTAAAGACGCCCACCTGCATCCAGGAGACTCCCGTCCGGCCGTCTTTCAACGATCGGCAGACGGGAGGAGGTTAAGCTATTTCAGATGTGAATTCAATAATTTTACAATGCATGTTACTCCTTGATGTTTAAAAGTTTTAGTTTCCTGAAGAATCAGCCGGTCTCCTGAGCACTAGCCCTGATATCCTGTTTTAGGGTGGCTCCTTTCCCTTGCAGGGTCCTATGGAATTACCCTTGTGTGTGCTAGTAAGCTGTGTGTGTCTTCACAAACATACAGAGACAGCAAGGCAATCCACTCCCTAGCTCCCTGCTCCTCTCTTCTCCTCCCTTCTCATAGCTAGTAGATGAACAGTTGCTGGAGACAGTGCTGTTCCTTGTGATCTTGTACTGAACAGGAAGTTCAGGGCAGCCGAGCTGAGAGTGTTGGAGTCAGCTGTTCATAAACATGATGATTGTAAGTGTTTGGGCAAAAATATCATTCTAAACTTATATATCACTGAAAACAAAGGCACTTTTAGAAATGTTTATTAATGACAATCTACAATCAGACACTTAAAGGTAATTACAGACTTCTTATTCTTTGCATACCTTATTTTTCTTTGTCTCCCCATTCTTCTTACGGTGGCCATTTTCAGGAAGGGCAGATTAATCCATCTCCCTTTACCTCCTAAAACTCTGGGCCTGCCTACTGGATCATGTGACAGTGCGCATCATCTCAAGGGGGAAACAAGGCCTTTCCCCCAAGATCTTGTGAGATTTGTGCAGTTTGCTGATGAGATTTCCCAGGAAGGCACTGGTGATGAAGCCTTCCCAGGATGCCTCTGTGAGTAAGGACAAACAATGTTTAACTAATAGATGTAGGATGATTTCAAATCAGTATGCAAAGCTGTGGGCTGATTTTTAGTGAAAGGGGGTAAATATCCGCTTTAACAGGGTTAGTCACCTAAAGGGTGAAGAGTTTGGAGAAAGCAGGAGAAGGGAACAATCTAGGACAGCATAGCTGAACTGGAAAGTGAGCTGTAATGGAAAATGTTTCCAAATCGGCTATTTTGTCCCAGACTGTTCACTTCTCCTGCTATCTCCAAACTCTTCACCCTTTTGTGAATAACCCGTTCAGTTTTTTTACTGGTTATGATTTGGGACCAAAGTGTTTGAATGACAAGATTGGCTGAACAGCTGACATACTGTATATCTAGCTGCTGGCCTGGAATACCACTTTAAGCTTTGAATAGCTCATATGTGCTTGTACTAAAACTTCACTACTGAACACACTGTCATGCATCCCTGAAATGTTAGAGCTGGGATGGAATTAGTGCCTACAGAGAGGGACCAGCATGCCGAGCTAAAAAGAGACTACATAATAGATCTCCTGGGGTAAAGGAAGAGCTTACAGCAGGAGGGACAAATTACAGCAAGTAGGCTATAACAACCATGAGGCATTGCATTTATACTGGGAAAATAGAACAGAAAGACCCCAGATACAATACATTATGAAAAGGTTTAACATGAAAGCTATCATTTAGAGCTAATTTGACTTAATATTGTTCACTGGATATTTGAAGAGAAGCATATCTGCCCTGTAACTGGTGCCTTATCCCACCAACTAGAGGACCTAGAATAAGAGGCCCTGCATACTCTGGCTTCCATCCAAGCCTCTGTACAAAAAGATATAGAAGGGTCTGTAATATAAAGATAATCAATGTGTATTTTACCCCAACATAGGTAGGGTGGTAAGGTGATCCCTGAGCATGTTTATCTATGCACACATCTAATTAAAAAGATAATTCCTCAACACAGCCCCTAAACACATGGGCAATATTTGAATTCTAGCTTTCTAAAGAGTATTGGCATCAACTAGTATTTGTAAAATATTTGATAAGCATTAGACCCCTTTTGCACCGGTGGTCCTGTCAGTTTTTCAAGCGGGCCCGATCGGATGTCCAGTGCTAGCCTATGGGCAGTGGAGTGTAAACGAATGGGCGTCCATTTACATACGTTTCCCCCGACTGCGGCCAGGTCTGGAAAAGCAAAGTGATCAGGGATGCGTTTCCCGCACCTGATCGTGCCAGTATACTACCCTTTTATAACATCAGTATTGTAGTAGGAATACATACTAGAGTTATTTTTGATAATGCAATCAAAGCTTACTTGAAAAAATCCCTTCCTGGATTCCCAGTGTGCGTTCCATCTTTTTCCCTGCTGCTTGATGTGCTGCAGTCTCGATTTCTCAAGAATACATATCCCATCATGCATTGCTTCCAGCAAGCA
The DNA here is from genome assembly GCF_000935625.1 of Nanorana parkeri. Lineage (NCBI taxonomy): Eukaryota > Metazoa > Chordata > Amphibia > Anura > Dicroglossidae > Nanorana > Nanorana parkeri. The sequence continues at coordinate 649,721 of NW_017307082.1, forward strand.
ATGATAATGTTCCATTGTTTAGACGTTGCATTGTAGTTCAGAAGTCAGGCTCTGTGAGTTGTGACACAGGAAAGTGCATATTCACAGGGCTGAGTGAAATTGTGTCAGTGCATTGAGGAGGTACATCCTATGGACATCTTTAATAAGCACTTTTACAAACTGCGGGATTGATCTGGTTATTAGGACTGGGATAGAACGTATGGAAATTCAGTATAGAAATCCATATTTATTTTTTTGTTTTTGACCATAGATACCCTTTAAAGAAGAAATCTAGGAAAGTTTTTATTAACCCTGCACGAGCTGCTGTCACAGCCGGCTGGCTTGGAGAATCGGGTGAGTATAACGTTATTATTTTCCTCCCAAGATCAAAACGAGCAGTTAACCCTTGCAGTGCTGGGGTAGCCCAACTGCAAGGGTTAATTTTAAAAAACAGGTAAAACAGATACTTTACAAACAAAGTACCTGTGCTCACAGACCCATCCTTTGAGTGAGTCAGTATTCACTTGAAGAAGTAACAGCCACAACGTTGTTTAAACCACCTTTCAGCTCTAGACCAGGAGTGCTGTTTACACGTCTTGTGAGTTCGGGCTGTAGCTTGGTACAAGTCTTTGGCTGGGCACACACCTTACAACCATCGCAAGACTTTTGTCTTGCGATGGTTGTAAGGTACTTAAAAGAACGTACGATCTGCCTATCTTGCATAGGCAGATCGCATTTGCGATGATCGCAAGCTACGCCCCCCGAGGGGCGGGCTTCCGATGACCGCCAAGCCGAACGTGCAATGTGCGCTTGCGCACACTGGGCCGTATGGCTTTTATCGTACGAACATGCCACAAACCCGCCGAACATCGTACTATGCTCGGCGGGTTTTCGAACATGTCCGTAAGTTAAAAGTCGTGCGATCTTACAGTAGTAGAGGTCGCACGGCTTCCACACACCTTACAATAATCGTACGATCGCGGGATTTCCCGCGATTGTCGTACGATTATCGTACGGTGTGTGGGGACCTTAAGTCAGGTTGCACAACTGCTTGTAATTGTCTCCTGAGCTCGAGGTCCTGAAGAGCTGCTGCTCAGTTCCCAGCTGTATCACAGAGAAGAGAGAAAGCTGTTTACCTCCAAATTGGAAATGTTCACAGGAAGTTAGATGACCATAAGAGGCTGCAAAACAAAGTTCCATTAGTATAAAATGTTAGGTATTTATTACAATCAGTCAAATGCATAAGCACAAAGCGTCAGATAACACCACAGCATATCACCTAGATACTAGTAGTTGCCTGTATCAGAGAGCCATGTAGTATTATCATTGGCTGTAATCATCTTTTCCATAAAACGTTTTATTACAGGATTTCCTGTCAGTCTCAGTACTTGGTAACAATGCTTAGTAAATTGGGATAAAGTTTATCTGCAGTGCATCATCCTGCCAGTTTATAATACCAGACAACAGAGGTCACAAATGAAATGTTCATTTAAGCTGTGACAAGCTTTTGTTCACATCAGACGGGTCTGTATTCACCAGCCCCAGCTTTTATACTGTGCTATAGTCTGAGCCCAAGCAGCAATCTACAGAAGAAGACAGAATGCAGGTACCATCAGACAGCAATGAATTGCATAGGACATAAGAATAATAGAACTATTACAACTCTTCTCACAGGATTTACAGGTGTTTGTGTACTGCCACATGCAGCAGCCTGTACAAATCGGTGCCAGACTGACAGATGCCATGTGCACACCTATATCCAAGCATTTACATCTGTGTAGGGATGGATGAGCAGCCCTAAACGCGTATAGTCTGCATCCAAGGCCACTCATCTGTCCCTGTAGTGGTGTAAACTCGGCTGTGCATACAGCTGTGGCATCTGCTGCTCGTGGTTGTACGCAAACTCCTGTGACACCTAGGCATCATCCTGGGTGCACAAACACACGCATTGATCATACTATGCGGCACTCTGTGCCCTTGGAAATGAGGTCTGAGACATTGAAAACCTGATGAACTTTTAGGTTAACATTGCAATAACAACTTGAAACATGAACTCCCTGAAAACACATTGAGAGGAATTTATCAAAACTTAGCTGAAACAAAAGGAAAATCTGATTGGTTGCCATAGGCCACTGCTCCAGATTTTGTCTGCTCCAGTTTTGATAAATTCCCCCATTATACTTTCCTTTTAATGTCCTTTGCCTTGTTTTGGAGTAGGCAGCAACTACTAGGGATGCACCGATACGAATACTAGTATACTACTCGTACTCGCCCAAATGCTCCCGATGCTTATTCTGATCTGGAAATTCCTGGATGGATTCCTGGATGAATTAGCCGGATGGAGAGAATCATTACACACTGCGCGGCTTCCTGATTGGCCAGGAAGCCGGCTCCATGCTCCCTCGACACTTGGTGACGAAGGGGAGTATGGGGCCAGCTTCGTGGTCATTCAGGAAGCCAGGCGGTGTGTAATGACTCGCCGCCTGCCTTCCTGATTGTTCAGTAAGCCTGCCAATCAGGATGCCGGGCGTCGAGTCGTTATTCACCTCCCACCAGTCTTTAGCCACCACCTGGTGACGAGGGAGTATTGAGCTGGCTTCCCGGCTAATCAGGAAGCTGGGGGGTGGCCAATGACTCGCCGCCTGGCTTCCCGGCTAATCAGGAAGCCGGTCGGTGAGTCATTACACGCCACCTAGCTTCCTTAATGGGACTTCCAGTATCAGTATTCGGGAACGGCAAGCACCATAAAAAAATATCGATGTTCGTACTCAATATCGGAAAACCGGTATTGGTGCATCCCTAGCAACTACTGTGGATGACTGTGACACCAATGATCACACCAATCATGATCACTTTAGATGTACAGACATTGGTATGAATAGCAGAAGAATGGATATAGTCAGAATGTACAGACGGCTAATAGTTTCACAATGTCATTTCAGGACATGCTCTTCAAAATAACACAGCAGAGATAGGAGACAATGAAGCATCAAATGATGATACATATGTAGAATGCTGTGTAGAGGCAGCCAAGAACTGAGATGTATATTTAGTCCGTGTGTTAGCACCCAAGCAGATTTCAGTCTATTATAGTCACACTGCAAAATAGGCTTTATTGAGTACTATGTAGGAGAAGTAGGGAGGATTCATGCAATGATTCCTGAATAATGCATGCAGTAGCTGACATCCCCCAGTGTTTACTTAGTACTCCAGTGAGGTTACTTACCAATCAGAGCCACCAGCCGTAGGTTGATGAGTTCTAGTAGGCCGAGACGATACTATCTCAAGGTTAGTATTTAAGTTACCAAATGCTTTATATAGCCAGTGGATGTGAAAATAATTTAAAGACATGCCATGCCAAAAATGTATTTTATGTTGAGGTGCTCTGCGCACTCTCTTCAGTTTGTTCAGTTAAGATTTGAAAATGAAAGAGACAAGTTGATTGGTTGCCATAAGCAACTGCTCCAGATTTTGTCTGCTTCTGTTTTGATAAAGTCCCCTCACTGTCTATATGTAACGTACATTTGCTGTACATGGTTTGTTTGGTAGTATATTTTAACCACAAGCTAAAAAGCTGAGTTTTAGTGCTGCGGGCTAGTGTCTGTGTAAGGTCTACACAGGGGTGGTATGATGCACCGTTTCAGTGCATCACACTGTTTATTTTTTAACTTTATTAAGCATTCACAAAGTGTACACTCCATATAGATATCTGCACAGTGCAGTATATACACTTCACTACTTGGTGAGTCACTGGCATGGAACATGCATACCACGCACTGCAGAGTAGTGAAGCAAGGAGGTGAGACCCATGGAGGTTCCACCACTAGAAGCAATTTACAAATGAATGCTTGAATATTTCTATGTCATAAATAATGAGTAAGCACTCTGCAAACAGAGGCGTAACAAGAACCTTCAGGGCCCCGGTGCAAGAAACCATGAAGGGCCCCCCCAACCGCCATGGCACCGCATGGTTAACAGGAAGGCTGCCAAGGTCCCCAGCAAGCGTGGGACCTCGGGCAGCTGCTTGTTTAAAATTTTAGTGCCGGTGCTCTGTCGAGAATGCCGACCCAGTATCTGCGTTTACGTACAGACGGGATTAACGAGGAAACCGGCATTTATTTACAGTTTTCGTTTGTAATGGTTAATTGTGACCGGTAATAATATACCATCCATGGCAGTAAATGATGGATGGAATATTATTATCGGTCACAATTAACGATTTAAACGAAATACTTTGTAAATAAATCCGTTTCCTTGATAATACTGGTCTGTGCGCAAGCGCAGATGCTGAGGTCGGAAAATTCGACTACGTCGGCGTTCTCGACAGAACACCGGTATCTGCGTTGGGGCTTTTTCACGAGTATGAGTACTCGTGAAAATGCCCAATATTGGCACTGGTGTATCCCTACTTAAAAATGTAATGCATTGCTGGGACTTGTAGTCCTACATAGTTGGAGCTATTCTGCATTGATGTATAATGATTATACAGCAATGCAGAATGCCACCAGCTATGCAGGACTACAAGTCCCAGGAGGTAGACATTGTTGTATCTGTAGTTGTTGCTTCTAACACTAATATCCATCTAGGGTTGCCACTCAACTTACACCCTTTCTGATTGCATTCACCTTGACATCTTAGACTGGGCGACATGAAATCTAATTTGTCTTGCTTGTTTGATTTTTGTAGGCAGCCCCCAGCCCTGCAAATGAAAAATGTGCATCATGTGCTCTTTTCTTTCCATTCAGCTTTTTATGCATAATGGTTCAATTTAATTTTTCAAACAGAATAATTTTTATGTGAGGGTGGTACATTTTTTGTAATTAAATTTATCAAATAGTAAGGGCCCATTCACACTAGATGCAGAACGCACTGCCTCGCATTGCGGCCGGCTAACTTTTTAGTGGGACAGGAGGGGGCGTGACGGGCCATTAAAGTGAATGGCGCCATAGCCACGCCCTCCGTCCGCAATGCAATTGCCCGCACGGGATCGTAAGGCACATTGTGCCTGCTGTCCGGTCCGATCAAAATAGTGCTTGCAGCATTTTGACTGCACCGGACCGCAGGCACAATGTGCCTTGCGATCCCGTGCAGTCGATTGCATTGCGGACGGAGGGCGTGGCTACGGCGCCATTAACCTTAATGGCCCGCCACGCCCTCCCCTGCCCCACTAAAAAGTGAGCCGCCCGCAATGCGAGGCAGTGCGTTCTGGCCAGAATCGGGCCGGAACGCACTGCATCTAGTGTGAATGGGCCCTAATACTTGTATTAATCAATAATAGTATTGTTTTTACAGAATGTGTGTTGGGCACACATGAATGACATCTCTTGTTTTTTGGGTTCAGACAGATTTGTCAACGAGGTGCCAACAAGGTAGGATTGTAGGTAGCATGCTATCAGCCTTATGTCCAAAGCTGCCATTGAAATGTGTAGTCCATCAATCAGGATCTTTCAGAGATCCTTGAGCCCCAAGAGCTACCTTCTTCTACCTCTACATCGTGTTGCTCTGTTGCTGTAGCATCCAGAAATGACAAAAAAAAGCCAAAAAACAAATAAAATAAAAATATAGAAAAAAATGTAAAATATTGTTCTCACCTTAAGCCTTACGGATGCCCATTTACCTTTTTTGTCCACTAAAATGGTGATCAAAATATATATTGCCTAGAAGTCACATTTTTCTCCTTTTTACCCATCTGATAAGAGTTATATAATATATTCTGTAATAACTGTTCACTGAGGGCGATGTTGTTTTCATCTTTTGAAAAGATGGAATTTAAACATTTTGTAAATGTGTTGCTATGGCAGATGGGCAAGTTAAATATAATTCCTTAATAGCTTTACTAGGCAGATAAGAGGGATGACAACTAAATATGGAGCAGTATGTCTGATGGGAGATATATTCATGAAACAAGTCATCTGAGATGTGACTAGACATCGGGGATGTGTTAGGGACAAGGTACCACTTTAATTGTAGTGTTCAGGTGCATACTACCAAATACCAGAAAGGTTGTACTACATACATTCTACTTTGGACCTATGTGGAGAGAACAATGGTAGGATACTTCTAAGAACAGTGTCATTTTAGATTTAATATTGTTTTTGGTATTTTTGGTCATGTACAGTGTCCAAGGTGTGTCATGTAAGACGAGCCTTGAAACCTCTTCCTGGCCGCTGGGTTTTGTATTGTTCTGCGTCACTGGACCCGCTTTAGATGACACATGCAGCACCCTGGGTGACCTCAGACAACACACTTCCTGTGTAATGCGTGTTAGCCTTTTCAGTGCCTGAGAAAGGGGCAGGACCCGGAAACATGTTGCTTTATGGACTTTAAGGACTGAGGGACAGATTGGATCTTACATAGTATTTACACTGCTTTTATGTTATTTATTACATGATGGCAGTATCATATGTACAATGAGGACATTGTTCTTATAAAGTGCAAGGGAATATGTTATGCTCTCTCCCTTATCTTCTACTACTCTGCTGCCATTTTTGTATGTTCTGTACAATCCACTCCTCCAGAATGCCAACTGCACATGACCACTCATGACAGAAAATGTGCAAAGCATGGCATCCATAAAGGAGGATACCTATAACTTTTCAGCTGGGAGAAATATTTGGGGTTTGAATTTTACTGGTTCGACTTCCGGGATTCTGTCACTTTTCCTAAAAAAAAGAGCTAGCAATATACAGAACGCTTGCACACATTACAAACCAGGCTGAAAATATGAGGCCCTGCACCCCCATGAGGAACTAGGTATTTTGCACTGGAAACATGGGGAAAGGGGGTATAAGTGGGTCAGGGGATTGGTTTTTTGAGAGACACCGTCACTTTCCCCCTGGTGGTAGTAGTTTTTATGAAGTTGAAGAGATTAATGTGTAATAAATAGGTTGATGTTTAATGGATACCCAGCAGTCTCCAGGCCTATAAAATCGAATAATTGTATATTAAACCTGGAACGTAATTCTTCTGTGCCATTCAAAGCAAAACACAGTCCCTGAGTTGTATGAAATGTGCATAGAAGCAGTCCACAGCAAGGATGCTGTTATGTGAGCTGCATGAATACACTCAAACAATACTTACATAAAATCATCTTCGTAGCCCAATAACATTAAATTATAGAACCACGAAGCATATCAAATAATGTTTAACAACTATATTTTTGGTCTTGATCATTGTGCACAAGTAACTATTGATTGACCTTAGCATTTCCCATTCTTAAGTAGAGCAGCCAAGATCTATTATGGACATAATGAGGCATGAGAGGGTAGGAGGAGTGGGAGATGTACTGTGACTGGCTGCACAAAAAAAGCAAATCAAGTGCATGGTATGGAGCATAGGAAACAAAAGTACAAGCAACAGAGAGGAGGGGATGAGATACCCAGTCACAGTTTACTTTTGTGTGTGGGAGAAGTGGGGACACAGGTACTGAAAATATTTCTTATAATATTTCATATTGCAGCTAGCAGGTGGCTTACAAGAATCCTTTTCCTCTCGTACAGCACACACTGTCTTCTAGATCTTTAGTCTGCAAGTGCAGATTACAATTGTTGAGCCAGTGTTAGTCTTTCTTATTATAAAGCCCAGCATGAAGCGCACACGAGTCAGAATGAAAACACCCTGTATGAAATTTCTATTGTTAAAAAAAAAGATTTTATACAAAGAATGTTATAAAATGATAAACCTTACAAAATGTAAATGAAATTGTCCAAAAAAAATATTGTTTCACAACTGTGCAGTCTACAATTGCAGAGCGAGTGTTAGGCTTTCTTATTAGAGAGCCCAGCATGCTGTGCATACACTTAAGTATGAAATCACTCTGTATTAAATGTTTATTGTTAAAAAAAGGATTGTACAAAGAATGTTATAAAATGATAAATCTAAAAAATTAAAATTGTCCAAAAATCAATATTGTTTCGCTATAAACTGGAACTTTAGTAGCCCATGTTTTGGGATTTTTTCATAGCTGAAAATAGATCGGAACCTTCTACATTGTACCTGTTACATATGTAACTGCTGGCACCCATGATAAAGTTTTATATCTTACTGGTTCAGATGAATGTAATGAAGATCTGTGAAGCTAGAGTCCCAATGAACTTTCAGTTTAAATTGGCTAAATACATTCCAGGTGCATTAAAACAAAAAGTATGCACGGTCTTAAAGTTCATTTTCTTTCTGAAGCAGCTGGGACCAGAGTAGCAAAGCCTGTCCCCTGCCAGCAGCTGCAGAGTGAGACCCTTCGTCTCTGCAGAAAAACAAGGTGTCTCTGCAGACACAACCCTTTGCTGAGTCAGACCAGGGGGCATGTCAGACCTCTGAAGAGAGAACACTGTTTCCCCACAGAGAGCAAGGGTCCTGCTCTGCAGCTTGCTGCCAGGGAACATACTTTACTACTCAGCTGTTAGTTCCTTTGGAGTAAAACAGACTTTAAGGGGTCCATTCACAAAACAGCCGTAGGCAGCCTAGTGAATAAGCGACCCGAAGTGAAGTGAGACGAATGCTGTTCGGCTATTCACTTCAGGCTTGTACGGCTGATTTGTACGGCTTGCTTCGTGTGCCTTCGGGTCGGCCGAACATGCTCAGCATGTTCGGCCAACCCGAAGTGCAGAAGGAGTTCGACTCAGCCGATCCAACATTTGGATGCCGAACAGCAGTGAGTGATTAGCGGAATGCCGCTGAGCGGCATTCTGCTCGGCTTTTCTGCTCGGTACCTCTGTGGTACCGAGCAGAATAGAAATATAGTTTACAAAAGTAGAAAACAAAATAGAAAATGATTGGGCGGAGCTAGCAGTGACAGCTAGCTCTGCCCAACTGTTTTCTATTGGCTGGGTGGTTCTGCTGCCGTCAGAATTTAAAAAAAAAAACACCAATTCTACTGAACCGTAGGGATCCTGGGCCCGAAGCTAACCGAAGGATCAGCCGAAGCTACGGCTAGATCCTTCGGCAGCTTTATGAATAGACCCCTAGGACTTTGAGGATCTTTTGTTTTGATATATCTGAGATGCATTTAGCTAAATCGAAACTGTAAGTTAATTGCCATATTTTGTTTACCAATAAATACAAATTAGAAATAACATCATGTATGGCCTGTAACAGGATTTGGTAGTTGTATCTCATTGGTTACCCTGCAGTGTTCTGGATTGTAGATGAAATGATCTGCCCTAGTTTATAATGTTTACTTTATATTCTGACTCAGTCTGTTTTTTTACAGTGTCCATGGATAATATTGGAGAGAAAGGTGAGTTACTTTTGTTTTATTATAATGTATAAAGCCACAGCGGTATTACTGGTTATCACTGAAGGTGGACAGATGAATGCAGAGCTTATGAGCCAGGCAGTTCCTATCTTGAGGAGCCAGGTAACCTTTGTTACCAGTTATATCATTCAGAATTTTTTTTTTTACAGTTACGTGGTCACTGGAATTTGACCAATATCCATTTTATTAGCATGTTTAAAGGAAAAGTGTAAACTGGTAAAACATGTAAACTGACATTTGCAGGCAGATTGCAGGCAGCATGATGGGGCAGTTCATGCTTTTACTGTTATAAAACTCCAGACACCATTCCCCTCTCAAATACGTTTCTGGTGTGAAGAGAATAGGTTCCCCTTCCTGAATCTCACAATGCAGTTGTTGGTACTTCTTCAACATGACTGTTCCTATTACCAGAGCTCAGGGTTACTTTAACTCTGAAAACATCAGTAAGCCATCTCTCATAATTTTGGTAAAATGAAATATATCTAAGTCAGCCTTGTTGGAGATTGTAGATGTGACCAGACAGTATTGGGAGTTAGAGATTGTCCTTTTCCCTACTGACTTTGGGGATAAGGTAGGTAGGTAGGTAGCCTTGCTTCAGTCTAGTTACTGTAGAAGGAACAGGTGACCCTACTCCAGGGTCAAGAGGTGTTCTACTGCATATCATTTAACAGATCATCTCACCTGCTGGGCACATTGTTTAAAATCACTTTATTACATACTTTTCCCGTCATTTGTTTGACCATGTTCCCCCATTCTCCCTTCCCTTCTCCCAGTCCCTGCATTTATATATTCCTCTTATTGTTTTTCCTTTCTCTTCTCTATGGGTAAAAGAAGAACTTCAGGATCATATATTATATTTCTAAATATTAATTAACGTTGGAACATTTTCAGTGCCATTTGGTGCATCCTAATGGAATAATGCCATATTCCATTTTCTCTGGCCAAGCCTTTGTGTAGATGGACATCTCCTATCTATGCTTTATAATGCTTTAGGGCTGCAACAACTAATCGACATAATCGATTATAATCGATTATTGAAAAAGTTGTCAACTTTTTCAATAATCGATTAATCGGCTTCCGATCAGTTGGCCCTGTTCACAGCTCCACACGCTGTGCGCCGCACCTCCTCCCCACCTCACGCTCGCCGCTGCCAGACCCGCCCGCATCCACGCTCTTCACGCCGCACCTCCTCCCCGCCTCACACTCACCGCCCGCCCACATCCACGATCGGCACAGGGACGCGGGGAGATGTAGTAAGGAGGAGCAGGGGTGGGGGGATGACAGCCGCCGATAGACAGGCCCGATCTCAGAAGCAAGTTGCTGGAAGACTGCTCAGGTAAGCCTGCACTCCTCCCCCACATGGTGCTCTATAATGTATTGCTGGGATTTGTATTCCTCTATAGCTGATGGTACATTGTGCTGTATATTATACAGAGGAATACAAATCCCAGCAATGCATTATACACTGTATGTATAATGTATTGCTGTGATTTGTTGTACTCCTCTATAGCTGGTGATATTCTGCATAGCGCTGTATAGAGGACTACAAAACCCAGCAATAGTACATTATACAGCGCAATGCATCGTACCAGCAGCTATAATGTACTATTGCTGGGATTTGTTGTATTCCTCTATAGCTGGCGGTATTCTGCATTGCGCTGTATAATGTGCTTTTGCTGGGATTTGTAGTCCTCTATAGCCGGTGCCATTCTGCATTGATTGCTGTATAATTTTACACTTTCCATTTCACTATATTGCACACCACACTATCTTTTTTTCTTTTTTACTTCCACCGCTCCAAGCTTGCTCCTGTGATGGACTACAACCTCAATACAAACTAGTAGTCCTATCACTGGAGCCATTTTTTAAACTTTATTTTACTGTTTATCCGATTAACCGATTAATCGAACTTAATAATCGGCTAACTAATCGATTTTGAAAATAATCGTTAGCTGCAGCTCTATAATGCTTTAAAGCTGTAAATAAAAAATGAGAGAAACATCTCTCTACAGCTTATTCATACTAATCGTTCTCATACTTCCTATATACTAGCTATCGGAACGCCCTTGCATAAAATTTAACAGAGTTCTTGTATATGTTATACTGGCAGAGTGTTATGATATGTATATGTTGAAATATGTCACACTGAATATTTTCACATGCTGAGTTCTATTATATGAGGAACCTTTAAAGCTTAACGCCAGACATACTGTATATGTAAACTGTTTTACATGCCAAAGGATTTGTAATTGTGTCTTTAAGCAAATCTTTAAAGTCCTGCACTCCAAAGCTGGTGACAGGTGCCACCCCTATTTCAGCCCATTCGGCTTTTCTCTGCCTGAATCAGCATCATCACAGAAAGGTTGACTTTTACTGACAGACAGATGGATAAATAAAGACAGACATACATAGCTATATACACAGGCTGACTGATATTTATGTACAATTTCATTACATTATTAGATGGACTCAATGGCATTAGCAGGCAGATATCAATGGGTAGAACAGCTCTGATAGACTCAGAATTAGATGAATAGACAGACTGAGGGATATTATTACAGCTTTGGGAGGTGGAGGTATTGTTATGGTATGTTGGACCATTTTTTGTGGTGCAGGTGATGGTGGTGGATATTATTTCTCTCTCAATATGATTATGGTGCTGAGAGATATTCTTATGGTGAGGTTGGTGGTAAAAATGTTATAACACTGGTGAAGGGGATATTATTATGGTCCTAGGGGTACATCCCTAACCTTGCCTTGGCACAGGTACAATGTTTCAGCTAGAAAACCTTGTCACTTTCATTGGAGAAATCTGCCTCCAGTCCTGAATTTGCTCTAATAGGCACGATCCCATGGTATCTGTTATTGGGTCTATGTGCTTCTCTTAAACTGGCCATACAAGTTATAATCTGATCGTACTATCACCTTCAGATCTCCCAGAAATATGTAGTGCAGGTACTTTAAGCCAGAATGAGCCAGGCACCTAGATATTTCATAAAGAGGTCAGCAGTAGAAGCCTACAAATTCTGTCAGTGCAGGGTCCCTATAAAATACGTCGGCAGTAAAAATAAATGTAAAAAATAGACGATACAGGTTTAATGAATGTACTAAAGGAAATAAAACTAACAAAGCTCAAATTGAATTGGTCCTCTAATAATGTAATGAATACCATCATGTGCCGTTTGCATGCTTTTCTCGGAAATGTTTTTATGATAAGAGGTGCAGGTGACACTTGGTTTTCTGCATGTTTCTAACTGTGGCTGTGTAATCTCTGTGAACAGATGTGGAATTAGCAGCTTCTACAGAATAGCTGTCGTGAATCTGGACACAGCATTGTAAGCTTTTTACACAGCTGGCTCACGGGTTTATGTTCGGCAAAATTGAATTTTGTCTACCTACTGTGATAATATAAGTTGAAGAAGCCGGGTGGAAAATTGTCAGGTGAACAGTGACTGCATCCAGTCAGAAGAAGTCACTGTTCAGAATTCAAAGAAGTGTAGGTGCCAACTATCCGAATACAATAGCCAGCAGGGGATTCCTCCAACCACAATGTCAGCATGGATGGGGAATTACGATATTTCTCTCATTGAGCCACCAGGCTGAATGAGAGAGATCTCACCATGTATGGTATGGGTAACGTTCACCTGCCACAAACACTTTAAACTGAGCCCATGAAGAAAAGTACATACCTTAATTGATGTTTACCTTCTATAAAACTGCATGTCAGAGTGACCAGTAGATGCCGAAATAAACAGCTGAACTCATATGAAAAGCCTTACGTTTTCTGTAAAAGCTTGTTTCTGCCCCCACCATACTTCCTAACCTCCTTATTGGTATCTGAGGCCACCCATCACATTGATGAACCAACAGAGTTGGGTCAAAGGACTTAGAGTATGTTACCTAGGCAGATAATGTGCAGCAGGCACCTAAAAGAGGAACTGCACCCTTATCTTAAAAATCGCAACAATGACACCTTTAGAAATGTTTAGTAATGACATTTAACAAACAGGTAATTGCCGACTTTTTAGTCTTTGCACTCCGTATTTTTCTTTTCCTCCTACTTCTTCTCATGGAGGCCATTTTTGCTAAGGGCAGATTAATCCATCTCCCTTTATTTCCTGGAACTCTGGCACATGTGACTAGGGCATGTGACCATGCACATCACCTCAGGGGTGGAAAAATGACTTTCCCTGAGATTTCACGATACTTTGCAGTTTACAAATGAGATTTCCCAGAAAAACGCACTGCGATGTAACCTTCCCAGGATGCATGTCTTAGTAATGGGCTTCATCATTCATGCTTAAGAGGACTAGGAAGTGGAAAAACTGTATTTGTAGGTAAAATACAATTATGTTAATTTAAATAATGAATGTAGGATGATTTCATATCAGTATGCAGAGCTGTATACTAATGTGAATTTTAGTGAAAGGGGGTAAAAGACCACTCCGGGCTATTTTTTTTTGTACCAAAAAAAAGGTACTGTACTTTTTTTTGTAAATCCAGTATGTCCCCTTGGATGTTAAAAAGCTCTGGCTGCAATGCTCATCTTTAATCCAGAGTTGTCCCCCACAGTACCTGCTTTTCACCACCAGATGTCCTCAATTTTCCAGGTTAAATGACACTGAGCCTTACTCAACCCAGAGGACCGAGGAATGACTGTGAATGCAGGGCGTTTGAGAACTTCTAAGCTTGTACAGGAACGAATGGCACCGCTTTCAACTTTTGCATTAGTTACTATTTATCACAGTATAAAATGACTTTAAAATGGGCCACAATTCTGGAAAATAGTTAGCTACTTTTCCATCTGCATAGACCGCAACAGGGGTCTTTGTGAGCCAAAGACAAGAACTAAACTATTTCTATGCTATTTTGAATTCAGCCATTGGCTTGTTCTGCAGGCAGGGCGCATGATGTCATATGACACTGCACGCGTTGGGCGCCACCATCTTGGTGTATATCTAGGTATACACCAAGATGGCGGCGCCCATATTGGCGTGTGACGTCACCTGACGCCACGAATGCATGGCGTCATGTGACGTCATGCTCCCCGCCTCCAAGATGGTGGCACGTATTTGCAGAACGCACCAGTGGCCAACATGGCCGTCGCGCATTCTCAAACAAATTATTATGTGCCCAAATAAATTTTTCGTATATTCGGGCAAATAGTAATTCATTTATTTAACATGTAGTCTAGGTTTTGTATTCTGTTTTTTATTTTTACTTTTCTAGATACACTTACTTGAAAGGGATCGGCATGACAACCTGACACTTTATTTTGATAGAGTCTGTTTTAATTTGACATTTATTGTTTACCACTTGTTTGTCTTCTGTTGTTTTATTTATTAAGAATACTCTTAGTGAGTATCATGTTATAACAAGGTGTTTGCAAGGGGGATATAAACATGTCAGATTTCCTATACATTTGATTAGAGTAAGTAAATAACATCTGGTTCAGGAGGTTGGATAATAAGTAGTTTAATATGAAACACAGGGCAGCCATCACGGGGGGTATGGTCGATACTCATGTAAGGGGCCCCGGCAGCCTGGGGGGCCCACCCGGGTCCCTTACATGACTATCGGCCGACGGTGAAGGGCAAGGAGGCGGAGGCCTGGCCCTAGCAGCGCAGGGCCCCAGCATTGCCGCTCCAGCGGCTTTAAGACAAGCTAGGGCCCCATCAGCGACGCTGCTCGCCTGATGTCAGACTGGCCGGAAGTGATGTCATATTAGTGACGTGACGTCACTTCTGGCCGGTCCGGCAGCAGACGAGGCCATGTGTGCAGGTAAGAAGAGCTAGGAAGGAAAGGAGGGGAGGGATGCAGCCCTGACCAGCCCACCTGAGACCCCTTCAGAGCCTGCCATAGACAGTCTCAGATGGGCTGTGCAGCATCAATGGTGGGCTCTGAAGGGTGACTCTCAGGTGGGTCCTGTGTCCAGCGCGTCACTAAGCCCTGCGTCCAGCGCATCACTAAGCCCTGCGTCCAGCGGCGCGGTGGGGGGGCCCGGCCTAAAGCCGTGTAAGGGGCCCCAAAATTTCTGATGGCTGCCCTGATGAAACAGCTTAACAATTGTTGTTCTTAACTTACACAGGTACCTTAGTGTTTAGAAGCATGTAGCATAGCATTAGATATGACTACATAAACGGCAACCAGGAACAAAACTCAATAATCATTTTACAGGTCAGAGGAGAAGGGTAGAGAAAATGGTGCAATAGGGGTGCTTAAGCCATTTTCCCTGGAGGAATGAAGGAACGGTATTGATTGTTTTTCAGTGCAAACATTCATTCATGAGAGCATTGTAGATTGGTCATTCTAACTTCAGATTGTTTTTTTTAAATGTAACTTTAATTACATTAGTTTCTCAGGCTAAAAAAGACACTTTCCCTTAGAGTTCATGTAATCATTTCTAATGTGTGTTTTTAAGGAATGTCTGTCTAACAGAATGTACAACTCATTGTGTAATAATATATGTTTGTTTCCACAGTTCTTTGCCTGATAGCATATCATTTCTTTATACTTCTGTTTGTCTGGTCCTACTGGAAGACAATCTTCACATTGCCAATGAATCCTTCGAAAGAGGTAAATTCATTTTTAAAGATTGTGGAGATGTTGATAAAGAGAAAACATGTTGTTTATATCATTAGTGATACACAATGCTAGGGGGCTGATCTATAACGCGTTCACCCAGTGTATTGCTGAGCAAACGACATTTGCAATGCATTACTGCCACTAGATGGAGCTGACAGGTGGGCGAGGAATTATGGGACATGTAGTCCTAAAGCAACATTTAATAACAATTGCACAGTGCGTGCTCCCCGACCGGAAGTTCAGGTTGCTGTGCGGCAGAGAAGAACATGGGCTAGATATTTTTCACATGACGAATGTGTTTATGGGCAAAGTGTAAGTGTTTTTGGGTAGGATAAAAGTGTTTTGTACGGCAAAATGGAAGATATTTATTGAAAAGTTAGTTAAATGGAGCTAGTGCAGGGGTAGTTACTGCAGAGGGGGGCAACTCCAGCTGAGCTTTAACTACAAATCCCAAACAGCCTCTTCCTGTGGGAGTCATGCCTGTAACTGTCAGTCTTGCAATGCCTCGTGGGACTTGTAGTTTCACAATAGCTGGAGGACCGGAGTTGCCCACCCTTAAACTAGCAGTAAAACATCAGTTAACACCGAGGGTTTAATATCATTTTAAGGCCACATTTACGAACATGCATCTCTGAGAACAGGTCAGCAGGGGTAATTGCTACTGAAGTGGTGCTTATGAAAGAGAAAACTCCATATCAGATAAACTGCTGTCTTTCTGGGGGGTGCTTTGGCCATAAATTAAAAATATTTTTTACTGTTAGTAAATATATAATTGCAAACTTTATGACAATATAGGTCCACTTTAATATTGTACTTTGATTACAAATGTAGCATTTCCTCCCAGAAGCACATTGAGATTCTTAGTGACATCCTCTGGAAGATGGTGGTGTTGTAGGAACCAAACTGTATTCATTAGGAAAAGTATTCTTTCACGCTTTGTATTGTTGTCATGTCGTTTGATTAATGCAGTGGATTTGTACTGCAGCGCAGAGCGTTGGCTCCTCTAATGTAGAAGAGATTCTGTAGCTGGCATTGTTTGTAGAAATCCTTTACCCCCCTCCTTGTATGTGTTCTGTGTAAGCTCTTCTTTCCAGAGGCAATGTATTCAATATTTGTTCGCTTTGATGTAACAAGAAGAGATTGCTCAGCTGTTTCATTGGTAAATAACAAACTATATGCATGGGCAGCAGAGTGGCGTAGTGGTTAGCCCTTCTGGCTTGCAGCACTGGGGGTCCCTGGTTCAAATCTGCAAGGAGTTTGCATGTTCTCCCTGTGCTTGTGTGGGTTTTCTCCCGGTACTCCAGTTTCCTCCCACACTCCAAAAACATGCTGGAAGGTTAATTGGCTCCTCTCTAAGTTGGCCCTGTATGTATGTGAGATAGGGACCTTAGATTGTAAGCTCCTTGAGGGTAGGGACTGATGTGAATGTGCAACTATGTAAAGGCACTATATAAATACCTGTAATAAAAAATAAATATTCCATCTATTTGATATCTGGTTGTATGTGTCACAGCACAAAATTGACAGAAGCGCCTATTTATACAGGTGAAACTCGAATAATTAGAATATCGTGCAAAAGTAATGGCAGTAAGTGCTGCAAAAGGGGCCCAAACCAAGTACTGAGTACATATGCATGCTTGTACTTTTCAGAGGTCCGATATTGTTCTATGTACAATCCTTGTTTTATTGATTGCATGTAATAATCTACTTTTTTGAGGTTGTGGATTTGGGGTTCTTGGGGTTTTCATGAGCTGTAAGCCATAATCATCACAATTATGACAAATCACAGCTTGAACTATCTTGCTTTGCATGTAATGAGTCTATCTCATATATTAGTTTCACCTTTTAAGTTGCATTAGTGAAATAAATGAACTTTGCACGATATTTTAAGTATTCGAGTTTCACCTGTACGTTAGCCTAAAAAAGCGAATAATATTCAAAATAGCTGAATATGAATGAATAGGGTTTGACCACAGAACAGGGGCGTCCTGAGGCTGGGTGACACCCGGAGCGGTGTCCGAGTGTCGCCACGCGTGTGCGCGATGACGTCATTGCGCACGTGCGCCAGTATTCTGATACCTGCTGGCGGCCATCTTGGTGAGAGGAGAGAGAGGAGGAGACAGTCATCCGGCGGGATAAGGTATGCCGCCGGGTCCCCTCTTCTCTCCTGATACTGTCGGGCGTTCGGTCCATGACCGAGCGCCCGACTTTTCAGAGGGGGGTGACACCAAAATGACTTACAATGGTGTCACCCGTGTGCGGGGCCGCACCCCCCCTTGTGACGCCACTGCCACAGAATATCATTATCCTATAGGACAGTACAGTATTATGCCTGGAATATGTCCAGTTATAATGATTTAAATATTGTTATCCGACAAGAAGCCTGAGCATAAGTTAATCTTTTTTTCCCAAGGGAACTTCAGTTTGGTTATGTGATCATTATCAATATGGCAGCTCCTGTACTATGACACAAGGGCATGTCACCCTTATTAGGGCCATTCACATCCCTGTGCTTTAGTGGGGTGCATTTTCAAAAAATCTGCTTGCAAAAATCACATGTGAAATACTCACATAACTTAAAAAAAAGCACCACATCAGATTAAAACTAAGGGATGTTAATAGGCCCTTATACTTTTTTTTAGCCTTCCTTAAATACATTTTACAAACTCTTGCAGTGGGGCTACGTGTGGGGCTACGTTTTTGCCTAGTTAGAAAAAAAAGTTGAACTCACCCGATCCTCAGAGCCGGCAGCGCTCCCTCCAGCCTCTCTCCTCCTCCACTGCAGCGATGATATGTCCCTCGCCATACTCTGTATTTTAAGTGATGACTTCAGGATTCCTAGACCACTGCAGCGGAGTCGGAGAGACACTCCAGATAGTAGCCAACTGGCTTGGAGGATCAGGTGAGTATAACTTTTTTTTAACCTAGAAAAGAGGAAAGAAGACAAACACCAAAACACCAAGAATACACATTAGACAATATTTGATTATTCTAGAGTTGAAGAGTTGAGTTTATAAATAAATCCATAACTGCATGAATGTGTGTCTTTGATATCTGCTTGGAGTACAGTCTTTAATAAAGCATTAACCTAACACTTGAATATTTGAGTTACATAACATAAACTCACATGGGTGAGTTTTTGTTGTTTCTTTGTTTTTAGCTCATGATGGTTTTCCCTTCATAGTAAGTAAATATCACATTGATGTAGAATTATTTCTCTGTTTGAACCCTGGAACATTTCTTTTTTTCATCTCTGCAGTAGACAACTCATAGGAACTGAATGTTGATGCCAAGCAAAGGGTAGTAGAACCTGTGTGATAATTGAACTGACCTTTTCATACAGAGTACTACACTTAGTAATTTCAGATGCTTGTGCACTAAAACCTTAAAGTATTGAATGAATATAATGTGTTACTTTAGAATTTTAAAATGAAGTAGTACTAAAGCCTAGGTGTTTTTTTGTATCTTACTATTCTCTGCATTATGGTAAGAAATGCCCAGTACCTTTGCATGTTCCCCTGTCCCTAAACACTTACCTATCGTCACTTTGTCACCTCCGCTGGGTCTGTGAAGATGTCCACCATTCCTTGAACTTCCTGGTTGTGGGGAAGGGTACTAAGGGCAGTGGAGCGATAGCCTCCTATTGTTGCTAGGAAAGTAGTGGAGGGAGCGGGGGCATGGTTATGCGCTGGTCACTGACGTGAATGGGCATGCATGGGTGTCTTTAGCAGCCGGATAGCTGTAGGAGACACCCGCATACAAGGATCAGCGGCTTGGGGACCAGCTGTTGCAGGATGAGAAAAAACATTTTTTAACAAGAAGAATGTTTGACCAATGTAAATGTGGACCTCCTCATCTTAAAAAAAAGGGTTTAATATCACTTTATTGCGTGGTAATGAAAATACTGCATAAATTACGCCACTGATGTTCATATGTGACTACTACATATGTGACTACTATTCACTTGCTTGTCCTAATCAGAGTTTGTCTCCACTTACACAGATGAGGATTTACCTTTTTAGTGCTAGTGCCACAATCTAGTTATTTATTAAGTGGACTGCACCATGACCAGGTCGGGATGTGTCTGAGTCTTACCTTTTCTAGCAGATTGTGCTCAGAATATATTGTATATAACAACCTATACAGGTAAAACAGAAGATGATATGGGATGAATACAGTACAATGGGGGGGGGGGGGGGGGTTTTTTTAAGAGTGGGAAAAAGAGACATACATCATTGAAGGTGGGTGATAGCATCAAAAGATGGACGGATTGGTGGTGGTTGGTAGGACCAAGCAGTCACAGCCTCAGCCTGTATCCTATTTTGGTTCTGGTAGATCTATTGTAAAAATCATTACAGAATTTTAGAACATAGTGAGCAATACAGTGACTGTTAAAGCCCAACGCCATTCAGGACCCGTTTAAGTCAGGGAGGGATAAAAATCCTATCATATTTAAAATTCTAACTGTGTTCCTATAGAGGAGCTTTCCCTCACTTCCTGTTTTACACCCATCACCAGTGCAATAAAATCTGAAGCATTAACAAGTAGACGGTGGAGAGGTTCTAAGCCTAGAAAAAAGTTTGTATTGCTGTCTGTTTTTCCATTTGGGGGAATTCCCCTCATTTCTGTGGTGTCTGACACCTGTCAAATTGGAAAAACTTGAGGAAAAATCCATGACATCGAAACACACAAAGCAATAAAAAACTGCCCTAAACAAAGGGCCCCCCAGATGCACTTGTGGTAATGCGCTGAAAATGTACTTCTACTATGTACAGTACTACGGGGGAAATCATCTGGCACAATGCTTACATGCTTCTCTCTGCCTGTGCAGTAAACACAGTACACAGGCAGAGCCAGGCAAAGCTTCTTTCTCTGCCTGTATGCCCAGACAAACCCAGAGTTAACAGCCGTCAGTTACAGCACTCCTGCTGTGTCTGGTACAGACATGGTTAAAAAAAATGGAGCAGATCGCTCCTAATTAACAAAGGGCCTTGCACCTCCTTTTGTTTATCAGGAGCAGGATCTGCTCTGTTTTCTCAGTTCAGTTTTGCTAATTCCACCATACATGCTTTGTGTAGCAGTGCCATTCATTTGGATCGGCATGCTATCACCTGTATACAGTGAATCGCTTGCCATACATAGTGACAACAATGTGTACAATACGGTAGTGCAGCACATAATGTGGCCCTAAAATGGTTTGGATGAAGTTGGCCTTAGTGCATCCATGAACCACTCTTTTAGTAGCTTTGCAGAACTGCAGACGATATAAACTTTTCAGGTATGTCAGATGTACGATATGAGGCTAAAGTGTAGATGACCTTGTGAGCAGGTGTAGACAGAGCTGGCTTCAGTGCTGCACATTGTTTTCCAGTCTTTTAGCATTGCTGCTATTACACTCTACATTTTTGTGAATTGAATAAATAACACAGAAGGGCATGTTTACCCTACAAAGTGAATGCTGTCTAGAGCGTTGCTGGTTGTAGTGCGAGTCTATCTTTCCCTTCTTGAATTAAATAGATGTCGAGTAATGCTCAGGCAGCATTAAATATTTACTCTGCCTGCTAAATGGAAATCAGATGCCAGAAACAGAAACCGCTTAGCTTCCAAATCTTCACTTTCTGCTGTGTGTATCTGCCAAAGGGAAAACTAATATTGTCAGCCATGTGCCATACTGCATTAAACAAATTACTGGCGTGATTGATTATTTGTGGGCTAAAGTTCTCCACATATTAAGTAAATGAAAGGCATTTAATGCATGTTTCTTGCGTATGGATTCTTATAATCATCTTGATGTTGATCGGACTTGCCTTTAGTGCCAAGGGTTGAAATCTGACCTTCTTCTGCTTATATTATTAAGCATAGTGATGGAGCGGAGTTGTTGAATGTCAGGCTCTGGGCATCTGACCTACAAGAGTTTCTCAGCGTACTCTTGTCACTAAGCAACCATTTTAGAGCCTTGGCTTGATTTGTTAAGCATAGCAATTAATTCCAAGATACAGGGTACAGATACAGGGTATCGATAGTACTCCAAGGTACAAATTTCATATCTTTGCTAAAATCAATAACCAAGTTCACTGAACTTTACAAATGATTGGCTCTTCCACAAGACATATTGGTTACACATGGTCTAGATTCTAAAACAGTCTCCATGACTAAAGACGTCCACAGAGCCAAAGAAATCATTTGACACATGCTCAACACAGACAGAGAGGAATGGATGCAGACCAGCTTATTACAGAAACATGACATCCCACTGCCACTGGTTGAATTGCTGCTGCTTTGAGCTGTCATAGGATGGAGTAGAGTTGACCAATAAAGAATACAAAATAACCCCAACACACTCAAAGTTAAATTTGCAATCATCAGAGACAATCGGTGCCATCATTACCACAGTACTGCTACTTCAGTCTATAGCTGTTATATGAGTGGTGGTGAAATATTTTTGTACTTTGGGGCACTGGAAATCCTATCCATCCCCCAACAATGGCTGCTAATTTGAAGATACAGTATATGTGTGCTTCCTAACTCTTCACTAGCCAGTTTACTTGGCTGGAGTTCTTCTTTATATTTTGTTCCAGGTCCTTTATTGGCAAATTATGCCCAAACCTCGGCTTCATCATAGACCTAGAGTTAACATGGACAGTCAAGAAAAATATCAAGAACCTTTGACATATACAGCGTTTTTTTTCCTGTCTAGTTATCCTATCAAAAGAAATTCCTTGTAAGCCTCCTCCCAGTCTGAACTGGATGCAGATGTCATGTGGATTTGCTTACATGGATAAAGCTAAAGCACTGTTACAGTTATTAAGAAATAAACTTTTTATGGTTTGTGTGAATATTAATAATGTATTTTTTGCAAAGCTACTTTAATATGAATTGGTATACTGATATTCTTTCAATGGTGATTTCTATATCGCACCAGAATTTAATTAAGTGCCAAGAGGAATATAGAAAAGGAAATGCTTTGGGTTTTGAGGAAAGGGCAGAAAGAAAGAATCGCTGCCATCACTGTAGTCGTGCATTTCCCCAGTTGAGCCCCTTCAATAATCCATAGCTTGCTTCAATAGACAGGAATTCGGGAAGGCCTTTTCTGATGTTGGGCCTGCTACATGTGTCTGTAGGAGATTACAGTATAGTATAAATACAAGGCAATCTTAACTGGTAGTACCCTTGATGGTTTCATTACAACTTTCAAAGAAAGAAAAAGTAAAGGTTTAAAGGTAAACTTGATTTGTGTTAATATGTAAGTGCACTTTCACCATGGAATAGCAGGAAGACTTGCAGCCTCTGGATGACTGAAAATAAATGAAGCAGCCTGGTCTGCAGCCTCCTATTGCTGTCAGAACATACATGGGAAGTGCTGCTTGTTCAACCGTGTTTAGAGCAGTTCTCCTATTTCGAAAACGAGACATATAATGGTCTGAAATTGCCTGTTCACAGCTGAGCACAATGTAACTACAGTCCTGGGAGACTGCAGGCCCAGCTGCATCAAACAGCATTATATCTTCTGTAAAGGCAACCTAACACATTTTTTTCAGAGACTGCAGTGTAAATGATGAATGTCTTTTAATAAAGTATGCCTTTCCTTTAACTCTGAATTTTACAGATATTTTTATTTGCTGTATTTTAGTTTCATCTGTCATATGCTGACAAAGAGCTTATAGAACGAGAACCCAGAGGGGAATCTCAGCAAGATGTTCTCAGAAGACTAGCCAAGAACCTTCCAGTCTACACCAGGACAATGTCAGGGGGTATATATTACTATGTGGGGAAGGGTACTAAGGGCAGTGGAGCGATAGCCTCCTATTGTTGCTAGGAAAGTAGTGGAGGGCGCGGGGGCATGGTTATGCGCTGGTCACTGACGTGAATGGGCATGCATGGGTGTCTTTAGCAGCCGGATAGCTGTAGGAGACACCCGACTAAATGA
>NW_017307082.1:673937-683571 GCF_000935625.1 Nanorana parkeri
GTTTGTTGAAAGTCTTGGCATCGTCAGATGTTGTCTATTTTTGCAGTTGGGTCTGAACTGACAGGCTCTTATTAACACTACAGAAAAGAGACATACATCATTGAAGGTGGGTGATAGCATCAAAAGATGGACGGATTGGTGGTGGTTGGTAGGACCAAGCAGTCACAGCCTCAGCCTGTATCCTATTTTGGTTCTGGTAGATCTATTGTAAAAATCATTACAGAATTTTAGAACATAGTGAGCAATACAGTGACTGTTAAAGCCCAACGCCATTCAGGACCCGTTTAAGTCAGGGAGGGATAAAAATCCTATCATATTTAAAATTCTAACTGTGTTCCTATAGAGGAGCTTTCCCTCACTTCCTGTTTTACACCCATCACCAGTGCAATAAAATCTGAAGCATTAACAAGTAGACGGTGGAGAGGTTCTAAGCCTAGAAAAAAGTTTGTATTGCTGTCTGTTTTTCCATTTGGGGGAATTCCCCTCATTTCTGTGGTGTCTGACACCTGTCAAATTGGAAAAACTTGAGGAAAAATCCATGACATCGAAACACACAAAGCAATAAAAAACTGCCCTAAACAAAGGGCCCCCCAGATGCACTTGTGGTAATGCGCTGAAAATGTACTTCTACTATGTACAGTACTACGGGGGAAATCATCTGGCACAATGCTTACATGCTTCTCTCTGCCTGTGCAGTAAACACAGTACACAGGCAGAGCCAGGCAAAGCTTCTTTCTCTGCCTGTATGCCCAGACAAACCCAGAGTTAACAGCCGTCAGTTACAGCACTCCTGCTGTGTCTGGTACAGACATGGTTAAAAAAAATGGAGCAGATCGCTCCTAATTAACAAAGGGCCTTGCACCTCCTTTTGTTTATCAGGAGCAGGATCTGCTCTGTTTTCTCAGTTCAGTTTTGCTAATTCCACCATACATGCTTTGTGTAGCAGTGCCATTCATTTGGATCGGCATGCTATCACCTGTATACAGTGAATCGCTTGCCATACATAGTGACAACAATGTGTACAATACGGTAGTGCAGCACATAATGTGGCCCTAAAATGGTTTGGATGAAGTTGGCCTTAGTGCATCCATGAACCACTCTTTTAGTAGCTTTGCAGAACTGCAGACGATATAAACTTTTCAGGTATGTCAGATGTACGATATGAGGCTAAAGTGTAGATGACCTTGTGAGCAGGTGTAGACAGAGCTGGCTTCAGTGCTGCACATTGTTTTCCAGTCTTTTAGCATTGCTGCTATTACACTCTACATTTTTGTGAATTGAATAAATAACACAGAAGGGCATGTTTACCCTACAAAGTGAATGCTGTCTAGAGCGTTGCTGGTTGTAGTGCGAGTCTATCTTTCCCTTCTTGAATTAAATAGATGTCGAGTAATGCTCAGGCAGCATTAAATATTTACTCTGCCTGCTAAATGGAAATCAGATGCCAGAAACAGAAACCGCTTAGCTTCCAAATCTTCACTTTCTGCTGTGTGTATCTGCCAAAGGGAAAACTAATATTGTCAGCCATGTGCCATACTGCATTAAACAAATTACTGGCGTGATTGATTATTTGTGGGCTAAAGTTCTCCACATATTAAGTAAATGAAAGGCATTTAATGCATGTTTCTTGCGTATGGATTCTTATAATCATCTTGATGTTGATCGGACTTGCCTTTAGTGCCAAGGGTTGAAATCTGACCTTCTTCTGCTTATATTATTAAGCATAGTGATGGAGCGGAGTTGTTGAATGTCAGGCTCTGGGCATCTGACCTACAAGAGTTTCTCAGCGTACTCTTGTCACTAAGCAACCATTTTAGAGCCTTGGCTTGATTTGTTAAGCATAGCAATTAATTCCAAGATACAGGGTACAGATACAGGGTATCGATAGTACTCCAAGGTACAAATTTCATATCTTTGCTAAAATCAATAACCAAGTTCACTGAACTTTACAAATGATTGGCTCTTCCACAAGACATATTGGTTACACATGGTCTAGATTCTAAAACAGTCTCCATGACTAAAGACGTCCACAGAGCCAAAGAAATCATTTGACACATGCTCAACACAGACAGAGAGGAATGGATGCAGACCAGCTTATTACAGAAACATGACATCCCACTGCCACTGGTTGAATTGCTGCTGCTTTGAGCTGTCATAGGATGGAGTAGAGTTGACCAATAAAGAATACAAAATAACCCCAACACACTCAAAGTTAAATTTGCAATCATCAGAGACAATCGGTGCCATCATTACCACAGTACTGCTACTTCAGTCTATAGCTGTTATATGAGTGGTGGTGAAATATTTTTGTACTTTGGGGCACTGGAAATCCTATCCATCCCCCAACAATGGCTGCTAATTTGAAGATACAGTATATGTGTGCTTCCTAACTCTTCACTAGCCAGTTTACTTGGCTGGAGTTCTTCTTTATATTTTGTTCCAGGTCCTTTATTGGCAAATTATGCCCAAACCTCGGCTTCATCATAGACCTAGAGTTAACATGGACAGTCAAGAAAAATATCAAGAACCTTTGACATATACAGCGTTTTTTTTCCTGTCTAGTTATCCTATCAAAAGAAATTCCTTGTAAGCCTCCTCCCAGTCTGAACTGGATGCAGATGTCATGTGGATTTGCTTACATGGATAAAGCTAAAGCACTGTTACAGTTATTAAGAAATAAACTTTTTATGGTTTGTGTGAATATTAATAATGTATTTTTTGCAAAGCTACTTTAATATGAATTGGTATACTGATATTCTTTCAATGGTGATTTCTATATCGCACCAGAATTTAATTAAGTGCCAAGAGGAATATAGAAAAGGAAATGCTTTGGGTTTTGAGGAAAGGGCAGAAAGAAAGAATCGCTGCCATCACTGTAGTCGTGCATTTCCCCAGTTGAGCCCCTTCAATAATCCATAGCTTGCTTCAATAGACAGGAATTCGGGAAGGCCTTTTCTGATGTTGGGCCTGCTACATGTGTCTGTAGGAGATTACAGTATAGTATAAATACAAGGCAATCTTAACTGGTAGTACCCTTGATGGTTTCATTACAACTTTCAAAGAAAGAAAAAGTAAAGGTTTAAAGGTAAACTTGATTTGTGTTAATATGTAAGTGCACTTTCACCATGGAATAGCAGGAAGACTTGCAGCCTCTGGATGACTGAAAATAAATGAAGCAGCCTGGTCTGCAGCCTCCTATTGCTGTCAGAACATACATGGGAAGTGCTGCTTGTTCAACCGTGTTTAGAGCAGTTCTCCTATTTCGAAAACGAGACATATAATGGTCTGAAATTGCCTGTTCACAGCTGAGCACAATGTAACTACAGTCCTGGGAGACTGCAGGCCCAGCTGCATCAAACAGCATTATATCTTCTGTAAAGGCAACCTAACACATTTTTTTCAGAGACTGCAGTGTAAATGATGAATGTCTTTTAATAAAGTATGCCTTTCCTTTAACTCTGAATTTTACAGATATTTTTATTTGCTGTATTTTAGTTTCATCTGTCATATGCTGACAAAGAGCTTATAGAACGAGAACCCAGAGGGGAATCTCAGCAAGATGTTCTCAGAAGACTAGCCAAGAACCTTCCAGTCTACACCAGGACAATGTCAGGGGGTATATATTACTTTCTTCATAACATTATTCCTGAATTTCACATCCAAAATATGTAATCAGTTCAGGCATTCTTCATACAAGAGCGTAATCTAATTCAGTGGTACATCTTGTAAAGTGGAAAGTATGACAACGCTATAACTACTCCTTCACCATTAGAACCACTAACAACTGAATGCAGCTGGACACAACTGTAGGTCATACAATGCAGTGTCACATTTGCTATGGTAATAGCCATAATAGGGGAGTAAAGCACTGCTAGATTCATGACCTGAATTACTGGGCAGGAGTCAATAAGTGCTTTATAGCACAACCTAAAACAGAAGACTTAACCCTTAAAAGAGCTTGGGGAGATTTTGCTTTAGAGGCACTAGAAGCCATAGGATCTGGAGGAGAGAGCTTGTGTAACATTTCTACTTACACAAAATAGCAACCTGCCAGTACTATATAACAGGACCAGCCATAGCCGAAAGCTAACAGTGAGTAAAATATTCATCATTTGTTATTCCCCAATACCTGTAAACACTTTGGGTGCATTCACACCAAAGAGTCCGTTGACTTGCAATTATACCTTCTGATACATTGCAATCCGTTTATCAACGGATGCTAGCGGAAGGGAACCAAAACATGAATGTGCGTGAATGGGGCTAGTTCACACTGGATCCATTTCGTTACGTTGTGCTAAAAAAAAGTAGTGCACATTCAAAAAAAATTTAGAATGCAATGGAACAGAGCAGTGTGAACTAGCCCCATTCACTTTTCAGTGCCCTTCCATTAGCATCCATTGAAAAATTGCAACACAAAGGATCTGGTGTGAATGGGCCCTTAAAAATCTCCAATACAGAAGTGGCAAGAATCCAATACATAGATAATTATATATAATCTCTATCACAATAAGCCAAATGCATTTCTCAGTGTATGATTGAAAGTGACAGTGTTAAAATTCTTAGAAGTGATCTACATTCAAAAATGGATTCAGATCCAAAGAATATTTGATATACGGTATCTCCAGCCTGGAACTCTGTCATGTGTAGAGAAATGATAAACATTCATATTTTATGTCAATAGTATTGCTGTAAGTATGATATACAGTACATACAGTACATCAATACAACTGAATTCACCTCTTACAATATATCTATAGACCAACAGGGATACAGACGTCAGTATTTCAACAAATCTAACATATGTAGTATTATAACATTTGATATTATAATAAATAGAATATAAGTTATGTCCTCAGTACCAAGTGTCACTGAAGCCCACTCTTGGTTCTATGTCTAGGTTCTAAAAACACTCTGTCTCCAGACCATTCATTTCAACAACAATCTTCCCATAAGATTATATGAACATTTAGCATATTTATTTACCTTTATAAGCCCCCTTGTGTAGACATCCTAAAGCCTTGAGACTTGTGCTGGGTGCTGCCATCTTGGGTGTGATTTCAGCAACCCCAGCAGACTCAGAGCTGTCGCTCAAATGACACTGTATAGTATTCCTCTTCACTCTTTTTCCAGCAGCTACATATAAGGTGATACAGTGGTGTAGGAGCTGGGCCAGCATAGAGACTATTTAGAAACTCCCAGAAGAGGGGAGGACTATAGTGTGTAAGGATGAAGGGGGCTGTGCTAAGGAACTGATTCTCCTGGAGTGGTCACTTTGCTAGCAAATTGCAAAAAAATATTTTTGGAAAAGAAAACACAGCAAGTCAGCTTTTAAAATACTTGATATTCTTGTGGTTTTACCTGAAATGTTTTAAGTTGGTTTCAGGGTCTCTTTAAGAACTCTGACACAGTGTAGTCTATGTTAGCCTTAAACATAAAACATGTTAGCAGTTCAAATAAGACAAGCTAACACATTAAAAAGTGGTAGGATATACTATATAATTAAACAATGCAAATGTTACCCGTAATCCAGTTACTGGGGTGATGCTACAAATTACTGCACACATTCCATGTTCTCTTCATGCTTCTTCAGGAGTTATCTGATCCACTTGGCCATGTACCTTGTGCTGCTGGTGGATGGAGCCAAGTAATGTGTATGTGTAATGTATACATTTTCTGTCCCCCCCATTATAACTCCTACCCGCAGCATTTCTTGACTCAAGCCTCAGTTCTAAAAAGCACAATACCGTATTTGCCGACGTATAAGGCGACTGGGCATATAAGACGACCCCCTAATTATTCAGTTAAAACATAGGTTTTGGGCTATACTTGTCGTATAAGACGAGTATAGCCCAAAATAATGTTTAAATACACATTTGTCAGCCCGCTGGATGTGCGGTAATACTGTATGTACGGTAACTTCGGCTACATTCAGTATACCGCGCTAATGACCGCAGTGCACCCCATGATTTTAGACCACCCCACAGCATCCTGTGTCATCTAGTGACTCCAGTGCACCCCAGAGCATCTTATGTCACCTAGTTGCCCCAGGGCACCCGTATGCACCCTGTGACTCCTGTGCACTCAACAGCTTACTGTGTTCTCTAGTGACCCCAGTGCACCCCGTTGTGTCCTGTGACTCCTGTGCACCCCAAAGTATCTTCTCATCTAGTGACCTCCCACTAATCTGTCAGCCCGCTGGATGTGCTGTAATACTGTATGTACGGTAGCTTCAGCTACATACAGTATACCGTGCTGAGCCAATCACGGCGAGCAATGCATTCTATTAATGAATATAAAGCCTGCTCGGATTGGCAGAGGTTGTGTACATCGCTCACCGTGATTGGCTCAGCGCGGTATACTGTATGTAGCCGAAGCTACCGTACATACAGTATTACCGCACATCCAGCGGGCTGACAGATTAGATTGTATACCCAGCGTATAAGACGACCCCCGATTTTCGGGGGATGTTTTTAAGTATAAAAAGTTGTCTTATACACCTGCAAACACGGTACATCAAATATTGTTACTGTGCATTGTTTGCTTCTTTTATTGCTCCTATTTTTTTTAAATGTTGACAATTGGATAATGCTTAAAAGCATTATCACACAACATATTTATAACACATAAATAATCATGTACAGTACACATACAGTATATTTAATGTTATTATGAAAAAATGTTATTAGATGTGTTCTGTAAAAGTCAGTTCACAAAGAACTCTTTCAATAAGCACAAGTTTCAGGCTGGGGATTTCTGTGACTCTCAGCGGGGTACCCATTTAAGGAGAGCAGAAAAAGGACCATTTGATGTGCTGATGATGTGCTGTGCTTTAAGACAGAAGAATACTTCCTAAATGTCCATTTAATGTTGATAAAGGCCAGATTTGCCTTAACATTCAAAGCAAACATTTTTCAGCAGTACATGCTGCATCAAGAGAAACACAATACAAAGCAGGTCAAACACAACCTCAGAAAGACCATCCACACTGCTATTGAAGTTTATAGGAATTTGCTGATCTGTGTTTGACGTAAGTTTCAAACGCAGGAAAACAACGCCCATGTATCCTTAACCACCTTTACTACACAATTTATCATTTTAACTGATGCCTGTAAGCTGTACCTTTTGTTTGAAGCTGAAGGTTTGTTAAATTTTTTTTTATATACCGCACCAGGGACATAACTTACCTGTAATGAGGTGTGCCCCATGTCCTGCTGGCTGCTGCTTGGTGTACAAATCTTCCCTCCAGTGACGCTGGATACTCCCCGTAGTGCAGACCTTTCAACCCTGGGGTTAAAGTGGACCTTTACCCCCTTTGACTAAAAATCCAGCTCTGCATGCTGATATGAAATTATATTACATTCTTTAGCTAAAGGAACATATTTTTTATTTTACTTACAATTGATTTTTTCCCACTTTGGCACAAATGATGTAATCGTGCTCAAATGATGCATCCTGGGAAGGTTACATCAGCAGAGCATTGCTGGGAAATCTCGTCAGTAATCTCAGGAGATCTCAGGGAAAGGCATATTCCTCCCCGAGATGGTATTCGTTGTCACATGTCTTAGTCACATGTGCCAGAGTTCTAGGAAGTAAAGGGAGATCTTGTAGCCTGCTCTTAGTTAAAATTGCCACTGTGAAGAAGAAAATAAAAATAAGGTATGCAAAAAATAGAAAAAGTGCAATTATCTAGAAGTAAGTGTTTGTAGATTGTCAATATTAAGCTTTTCTAAAGGTGCCTTTGTTGTTATTTTGTAGATATGGGTAAAGTTCCTCTTTAAGAGCAGTGGCCATGACTGTGAGCCATTGCCGGCACTCTCCCTCCCCTTACTTCTCTCTCGCCCATTCACATAAGTGGTAGCAATCTTTCCCAGAAACCAAAGGCTTTGTGAACGGAGCATGGGCAGATGAATGATAGGATTCACCTCCTCCAATCACAGGATGCTGTGCATTTGGGAAAGAATAATATGAGTTCTGCGAAAGGGGAAGAGAGGAGGAAGGGGAGGCTTAGCAGCACCAATCCAGTGCCAGGAGCCAGCGATGCGGGGGGTATCCGGTATCACTGGAGGGAAGGTTTCTACACTAAACAGCAGCCAGCAGGACATGGGACACATTTCATTAGAGGTTTGTTATGTCCCTGCTGCTGTCTACCCCAAAAAAACTAACCTTGAGCTTAAAGGAACATGCAGCTTTAAGCATTTGGTGACTTTAAGTGTTATTTTGCAGAAGCCAAGATGATATTATGCTGTAAATCAAAACCTCTCATCCTTGTTACTGAAGAGCCTCCGGCAATAAAATGTTGGGAACACAGAACAAAGCCTGGAAATATAATAAGGACCTAGACAATGACGGCATCTCCTTTAAACTTTGAAATCTTTCAACTGAATTTACTGCCAAAATGAACATTAACTCCCAACTCTTTTCTCTGCAGCCATCAGATACTGTGACAGATGCCAGCTTGTGAAGCCTGACCGCTGTCATCACTGCTCTGTTTGTGATAAGTATGAACCCGATTCCCTGTGATCATTTTTACAAGATTAGAAGCTGAAGAGATGGTGGCAGAGCTCTAAGTGCTGTCAGTGTCTAAATAATGTTCTTGTTCAGCTGGTAGGCATATTGACAGTGCTGGTCTACCTTTATTATCTTGAATAGAAGCCAGAGTACCATAATTAGCCATGGTGAATAATTGGGCTGTGTAGGAGAGGAAGTCTATACCTGACACAAGCTGAAGGGTGCTTCTCATGACTCAGATGACTGTATATGGGAGACAGAAATATCTTAATAGTCAGAGATAAAAGCAGAGAAAGATAACATGTTCATGCATTAGAATGTGCTTGAGTTTGATTCGAGGGCGCGTTCAGTCAATGCGTCCAAAATGTGCAAGCTGTGAACTTTAATATAGACCTTATTAAAGCCAATGGGAAGATAATCTAGGAAATCAATTCTCTCTATTTTAAAGGATAATAGGTAAGGAATTGTCAAACAGATGGCATGGGTAGCTGGCCACAGTCCTGGGAGACATGTACCAATGTAGAAATGTTTTTAAAAAAAATACCATTCAGTGGGAAGCAGCTCTCTTAATGAGGCTTGAAGTGGAACATAAAAAAAAAATGTAATTCACAAAAGTAAAATACTTGGGGAGACCCCTCCTTAAAATTCATACCAGACCCTTAGACCCTTATGGGTCTGGTATGTATTTCTAGGGTTGCCCTTGCCATTTTTTACAAAGCCAGCAGGGAAATTCTTTATAAAATATTACTTTTGCTGTAGTACATCCCACAACAACAGTAACAAAAACAAAAAGTCCCCCCTCCCCCAAATCCATCCCATATACCATATCCATTATTCTTGATGAAGGTCTTGTATAGGTTTTAAAGGGAAACCCCATGCAAAAAACAAACACACACAACAACGTGGGGTACCTCCAAAATCCATACCAGACTTCTCTCTTTAATGAGGGTCTGGTATGTTTTTTAAGGGGGAAAGCCAAGCAAAAAAAAAAGCGTATGGTCCCCGTCAAAATCCATACTTATACTTGATGAGGGTCTGGTATGGATTTTAAGGGAAAGCCCAATTAAAAAAATAACAGCATTGCAGCCCCCCCCCCAAGTAATCCATACAAGACAGGACAGAAAAG
>NW_017307082.1:683713-692412 GCF_000935625.1 Nanorana parkeri
GAAGGCTACATCCCCCCCCCCCCCCCCCCCCACACATACACACACACACACCCTGACTTATTCCAAGCCACATACCCTTGGTAGGTACCTTTCTAAGGGGGCGGCAAAGCCTGTGTTGATGAGGACAAGGGCCGGGGCCTAATCCCCACATCCGGTTCCCAAAAGAATCTGGGGGATTACAGAGAGAGGGGAATTTATCGATCTGGAAATGGGCCTCCAGATATCTGATGATGGGCAGACAGCTTGAGCTCAACTTATTATTATTATTATTAATATTACATAGTATTTATATAGCGCCAACAGTTTGCGCAGCGCTTTACAATATAAGGAAGACATTACAATACAATTCAAGACAAGATGGTAAGACTTGTAATTAATTATGGCCATTAAGAGACATGCGTTCTCCTGCTTCCTGAGAATGCGCACAGTTGCTAAGTAACGAAAATACACAACTTTTGTAGTACTGGTATGAGTACTATAGCATTTTGGTCTTCCTGCTTACTGGATCATCTCTTGCGCTGTGGTAATGCCAGCTACCCCATACCGTCTTAGTGCTCAGCTTCCAGTCTGGCTTTTGCCTGCGTTTTGCTGAATTACAAAGTTTGACCATGTCTACTACACATATTCTTTAATTAAGATTATTATTCTTAACCATCACCCTCGAAAGTCAAGGGAATTGTCAGTCAGGAGGTATTCTACATCTAAAACTTTTTTTTTTACTGTTCTAGATGTATTTTGAAGATGGATCATCACTGCCCTTGGTATGTACCAACACAATATATTTATTGTTGATATTTAATGAAGAGAACATCTCTTAGCACTAGCTGTATTTTAAAATGACCATGTAACATGGCCTATAGTAATGTTAGACAAAAATGCAGACATTTTATTTGTCCACATAGCTTTTAGAAAATATAGCCATTCCTCCTGTTCACCAAGTCACTGTTAATTAGGTCTGGACCAAAGGAAAACTGTCATTGCTTTGCTTGCGTTAAATATATCACATCTTATAATTATATTAATAATGTTATCTGTGCCAGTTACCATATTTGCAGAAAGTGCTCATACATAAAATGTTAAACAAAAGCTTAGCCAAAAGCTAAGAACACATTTTAAATACATCTATTTGATTCATTTTACCTGCCAAAATATTCATGGTTCAGCATTCTTTTGTGATTTACTTGTCACCCAGCATAGCGAGGATTCCTACATGAAATCTGGATTTAAAAAAAATGTATGTGTCCATGAAATCCAACCAGGTTCCAGTTATGTTTTTACTGTGGGATCAGCAAGAAAGTAAGCATCTGATTGGTTGCTATAAATATTAGTGACTCTTTCCTGTGTTCTTGTTTAAACCCTCGTTCTACTATCTGGTGTTTCCTAAATCCTTTTTAGGATTTTACTTGTAAAATAAGACGTCTTTGGCTGCATACGGAATCTACATACAAAATCTACAGAGACTCTGATGAAAATGGATATGAAATCAAAGGGCTTTTTATGCCTTCTCTAAATCAGATGCACACACCATGCTGTTTTTGTGGTTCTTCCTGTGCAACGTTATGAGTTACATCATGTGAATCATCATGGGGAAAATAATGTGTATGAGTTGAAGCCAGGCACATAGACACTGAGACAGTTTGTTATATTTATTTGGGAAGTCCCATACAAACTAATTATGGCCAAGTATAATATTCAGCCAGAGAGGCATAAAATCTTTTGTAGATAATCTGTCTCGAGTCAGTCATGTGAGCTTTTCTCTTCTTTTAGATGGTGCACTTTAGGTTTTGGACTTTGCTTTTTAGGTTCTAATGTTGTTTGCCATTAAAGACAAAATCAACAAAGCGCCACCTCCTTGGGTGAAATCTTTTTTTATTGGAATATTAAAACCGGTTATAAATACTCACAATTATAACATTTCAGTCACGCTTGTCAATAAAAGACCACAAGATCAGTGTCTAAGGAGTGTTCCGCTCCGACTGCGTATAAAAAGCTGCCTCCGGTCACATCACCATACCATCATGCCACCGGCTGCTTTTAGGCTTTATTTACGCTTTTAAGGGGCATACCACATTCCTCAGAATCACCAAATCAGCTTTTGTCTTTTATGTATCTGATGAGAACCCCAGAGTCTATTGACGAGCTCTCCAAAAGCTGTGGATATTTACAAGAAAGACTACTCCTGGAGTGTTCTGTGATGGTAATCGTTAGCGCCAAGAGTTAAATCAACTTTTTCTGTTGCTTGCCATTGCTTAGTAGACAAATAATAATAAACATGTTTACCTACATTTGACAGGTTCTCTTTTAGACTGAGATGAAATATTAATTGTCTTTGTAGTAAAGGAAACTGTTGCAGCAGTAACATTTTTGCTTACATATAAAGCTAATAAAATCATATTAAAAATGAGTTAAGCTGAAAGAAAGACAAATATGGCCACAGAATCAGATGCATACTTTCATGATCTAATCCAGTCTAAAAAGACAACTGGATTCTGGTAACACCATAAGTGTGGTGTATATGAGGCCTAGTTATCTCTCTCTGTAAGATTATTAATGCTTGTTTGTTTTTGTAGGGTGAACAATTGCGTTGGATTCTCAAACTATAAGTTTTTCCTGCTCTTCTTGGCCTATTCTTTGCTGTATTGCCTTTTTATTGTTGCCACAGACCTGCAGTATTTTATCAAGTTTTGGACAGTAAGGCTTTGCAATGTTTATTGTGGGTGACACTGTTTCTAATCCTTCACTTTGTGCTAATATGTCTTTGTCTTGGTACCTTCAGATATTGGTCCACCACAGACATGTACAATATATAACTTCCTATCCCCAAATCAGATAAACTCTCCCCACATAACGCTTCAGTGGGTGGTTTACCAACAACTTAAATCCTTCCAAAATACCATCCAAAGAAAAAGCAAATTATTGTTCTCTCCCACACTCTTTGAACACATCCTACTCCATGGCTCCTTCTCTATGTGAGTGATCTCACTGAAAAATGATCAAAGAAGTTGAGGACTCCTGTAGACCGAGAAAACTGGGGAAAAAATGTCTCCTCGCCCCATTGCCTTATCCGTAGCCTGCAAAGCCCAGGGAAAAAATCTGAAAATCCTGACCTATTGGCATATGTGCCCTACCATCTTACGTTCTTACTACACTTCAATATCTGATGAATTCTGAAGATGATCAATTTACACAGAAACCATGTCCCACATGTGGTGGGAATGCCCCCCAATGAAACAATCTTCAAAATGATCTTGATCATTTATAATAGGTTTACAGGGATCACTGTCCTTATACACCTCAACTCACCCTACTCTACATGATTACTGTTACCCTAAAAGCTATTAAATAAAAATTCAGCGACACTGAATGCAACAAGGGCTATATTCCTCCCTACATTGCCACATCGAGCATATCCCATTTGTTGCCGAATAGGTTTCAGACTCAATAATGGGGAGGGAACCTCTAATAACTTAAGAAAATGATAAACATGAGCTTTGTATCCATACCTAGGTTCCTTGGGCGTTCTTTTATAGCTCTGTGGCGTTCTGAAACATCCTATTGACTTAATGCCCTTCTGGCTGGAGATCGTGGTAGGGAAGGATGAGTTTGTCTTAACCATAAGCCACTTCACTATGTTTACAAGTTGTTAACTTACAATGCATTACTGTGCCTGTAAAACTGCAAAAATAATTTTGCCAGTTAATGGCAGCCAGAGCAATATGAGGCCCATATTAACCGCAGGCAGAAATTCAGCTTTGCTGAGTGACTGGATGGCATAGGTTTTCCTACATGCTTACAGCCAAATGTGGTAAAAGAAACCGAACATTAAAGAAACTCAGAGGCCGCCACAGGTGTACCTTAAATATTAATTGCCTGTATCGCCCTCATAGCAATTATTCTTCAACACTAATTTTTTAGTACAGGATTGAATTTAACTGTTTGCTGTTCGACAACAGGCAATTCAGACAAATGAGGGTCAGCATGATCTTTACACAGTGCTTCAAAAGAAAAAAAAAAGATTAAAATGAGCAATGCACGTAGGTTTACAAATTCTTTTGTCATCTTCAATATTTATGTGACTGGATTTGCAGAACAATAGTACCAAAGAGTATAGGCTAAGAATCCATTAGGGATTATTAAAACTGCATTCCTGTCACAAATGTAACCAAGCATTGCAACTATCTGTCCTCCATGAATTCAGTTGTAGCTGCAGGTAAAGCCACTATCCCTTCTCTCCCCGTTCACCCTTGGCTTAGAGTACGTGGTCCAAGGATGTCTGAAGATCTTCCATTGATTGTCTAGACCAGGGGTAGCCAAACTCCGGCCCTCCAGCTGTGGTGAAACTACAAATCCAAAAAACTACACATTATACAACCTTGGTTGTGCAGGGGGTTTTTTTTTGAGGGTACTCATATAGTTATAATTCGTACAATTTTGTTGATGTTCATATAAAAGATTTATTGCATAATGATAAATATTAAAAACAATGCTCATATATATACACATGATACTTATAACCCTAAAATGATTACTTCTTTTCAAATTTCATAATATTTTATATATAATTCATATTTCACTATGTATATTCATAATTCCTTGATTTTCATATGCAGTGTTGTATTGCTTTGTTAGTCCCCTATGCGTTACGCTCGTAGGCTTCTTCAGGGGGATCGGTATAAATCTATTTGTAAATACATGATACATTGTTCATCAACATGTTTATATGCCATTTCATAATACATTTGTATAATCATATTTTCCAGTTTTAAATGTTTCCATTCAGCTATATACATTTATTCTTAGTATGATTGAATTGTACAGCCACTTACCTAGGGGTCAAGTATCATGGAGGGACCTAACACCAGGGGGACAGGAGCAACTCTCATCACCCTCAGAAAGAGCGGAGCCACAGACGCACAAAGGGTCCAGGGAAGCTCCAATATCTAAAATGTGGTGGATAATGGACAGAATTGGAAATTTACCAAGTTTAAATATTACCTACAAATATCATACATATTCATGTTGACTACTTCAGCAAATTGCCAAACTCAGCTTTTGTTTGCTTACTGGGAGCTCAATCTATACAGATGGCAGAGAGCTGTGTATTTGCCTTTACTGACACATATCAGATGCTTTTGTTTCCATTATCCAGAAATGTTATAAGGATTCATTCCAACTTCAGTCTTCATTCTCAGACTGGATTTAGGTCTGGTATCCTCCTAAGTTTGTCTGTGCCTTCCTTATGACTCCAGATCTTTCAGGCAGTGCAGTACCAAGCATACTGTATAATAGGGATGCACAGATTTTCGAGTACCAGTGCCGATGCTTGGCATTTTCATGAGAACTACCAGGGTTGCAGCGGTTGCAGCTGGGACCGGGCTCTGGCGCTCCACCACTGTCCTGAAATCATTAGTCTGTATTGTTTTAGAAAAACTGTCACATGACAATAAACAAAAATGTATCAGTACTCGTACTTGTAAGTACTCGGCAAGTACCAGTACTCGTAAAACTTGTTTCTGTGAATCTCTTTATTTATATTTATAAAAACAAAATCGTACATTAAAACAGAGATGTACAAATCCCAGGAGCTCCGTGTGCTCCTTACAAATGACAGCTGACTCCTAACTTCTGAATTTTTCTCTAGTCTAGTCTTGGAGCTCAAAAGTATCGGTACTTGTACTCGTACTTGTACCGAGTACTGTACTTGGTATCTGTGCAACCCTACTGTATAATATAAAGTAAGTAAAAGCAATCAATATTCTGCTAATACAGACAACCTAATCTGAGTTCTTTGTAATCCACTGCAGCCATATTTCACCAAGCTCTTCACATGTGTGGTGTGTGGTTCTGCTTCCAAAAGCTTGTGATGTTCAACTGCCGCTCTCTCTGCTTTATCTCTGACCTAAACTTCTGAGGCTGGTGTGAATCTAATTGGTGGCAGAAATGAAGCAAATAAACTGAATTTAGCGCTACACTTTGATATATCATGCCTTACGGAGAGGTGGCTGTTCTCACATCCCCAGATCACATACAGCGGGGGGCTTTATTTGACTGATGTACTACAATAACGCCTCTATAGAAAGTGAACCAGGAAGTCATATCTGTATAGCACAGTCCGATGGCCATCTTATAGATCAGTGTATGAACTGTGATCATGAAATACAGCTTAGTGAGTGGTTTCAAAACGTGAAAAGCTGTCTGAAAAACGTTTAGGTCAGCTTTACAGTAATAATTTAGTATGAGTATTCTACATTTCTACAATACGTTCCTTTTAAATCTACTGTAGCTGTTTTCATAATAGGAACAGTAATACGTTCTTCTAATTGTAAATCTCCTATCGTGAATGCTGAATGTTCCATACCCTAATGGTGACCTTTAATTGCTCAGCAGTCTCCCTGGTGCTTGTACTGAAGACTTAAAGGTCAGAACTGCTCTGCAGATAATGTGTGTTTGTTCTGCCCTTTGCGCCATCTAATCACCTTTCCTCCGTCTTCCCTTACAGAACGGTCTGCCTGATACACAAGCCAAATTCCACATTATGTTTTTGTTTTTTGCGGCTGCCATGTTTTCTGTCAGCTTGTCCTCTCTCTTTGGATATCACTGTTGGCTTGTCTGTAAGAACCGATCTACATTAGGTAAGTGTCAATGAGTCTCATGGTTTTTTATAAGTGTATAACCAGTCATTACCCCAAATGACCCCCTCTAGGTCATGTCCCAGTGTAAGCATTTTGCTTTACCATGTTCCTGTAGCAAAAAAAAAGAAGCTTTTATTGCTCTCTGTAACAATATCAACATGCTTGTAAAATTCTTGCAAGGACAGCTGCTGGAAGCTCATTTCCTATTGATTTAGACCTGCTACCAGAACTACATCACCCGTGAGCCCTTTCCCTGTACATAGTGTATGGGCAGGTTTTTGAGAGTTGAGGCAGCAGCATTGTTTTGAAAGAAATGAATGAATGTATGCATGAAGAGTGGGATAGGGGAATAGGCAGTTTTGTAGTCCAGCAGGCAGGGTTGCCAATACTGGTTGGGATTTTAGAGCAGAAAAGGTATTGTGTGGTCAGCTCACACACCAATTTAGGAATACACTGACTGGCAGATATTTTTATGTATTTGTAGCCTTTTAAAGGGATACAGTATAGGAAAATGTGCATGTTTTGCAGAGATGTACTGAAGATGTGTTTCTTGATTTTGCCCTGAAACACACTTTATGTTTATAAAAATATTAATTATTTGTAAGGCTAGCTTCACACATCTGCGATCCCGGGACCGCACGATCGTGTGCCCAAAGTGGTTGCCGCGCGGCCCCATTCATTCCAATGGGGTCACATTTGTGCAGCAAATACTTAAAAAAAGGTACATGTACCTTTTTTTTTGTGACACACGGTGCGTTGCTTTTTTTTACCCGCGATTGTGTTCAATTGCACGGGCGGTATCGTAGAGGGAAACCACGCAATCTGCCTGGGGCAGCTGGGATGCCTTTAGAAAATAATGGCACTGCCAGCGCGATCAGCTGTGGTGGGCGATTCCATGACGTGCACAATTACCACGCAGCCACAGATCGCCATAGTGTGAACCTAGCGTAAGAAATAATTATTCACATTTTATTGGAAGGTGTATCCATAATATTCAGTGTGAAAAGCATGTTGTCATTTCTACTAAGAAAGGCCAACTCTTGTTGGTAGCCTGCTGTATATCAACTGATAACTTAGGATGTCCTGGGGGATGCCCATCCTCCGAGTCATCTAGGTCTATATTTAGTACAACAGCTACCGTTTCCCTGAAAATAAGACCTACCCCGAAAGTAAGACCTAGCACTATTTTTCAAGATTCCTGTAATATAAGACCTACCCCGAAAATAAGACCAAGTTTGGTGGTAGCATGTGAGGGGGAACTTCAAGAGCAGGAGAGTTGGTATCAGCCTGCAGGGACATACTGTATTAAGGGGATGACAGGGGACTCCCTCCGGCCTGTACAGTGACAGGGAGCACTCCAGTACCATACTTCACCAACTGCTGTCCCCCGGAGGCACTGCTTAATGTAAAGGTAAATGGTACCGTATTTACTGCGCTGTTCACAGTCTGATGTCCGCACTGCTGGTACCGCTGTCCGGTACTGTGACAGGCGGAGTGATATCAGATAACTTTAGATTGTTGTACATTTTGTTGCACATTAAAAAAAAAAAAGCCATCCCCTGAAAATAAGACCTTGTGTGTTTTTGTGGAGCAAAAAAAATATAAGACAGTGTCTTATTTCCAGGGAAACACGGTAGAGCTTTTCATCAGGACTGGCTGCATGTGGCAAGTATTAAAGCTGAACTACAGGCACAGCACGAGAACGCCCGGCAATGCAGTGTATATATAAAAAATGTAATTACTTACTAGTGTTAGTACAGGAATTTGAATTGGCATCGGCATTTTCTATCCTCCATACAACAGAACGTCAACTGGGAAGAGTAGGGGCAACACAAGCAACTGATCTGGTGTACTCCATGCTAATATGCTGACAATGAACATGCTGACATAAGTAGAGAGCAGAGCGGTCATCTCATCCACTTGTTGCCAATCATTCACAGTCCAGCCATTCTGCTGTGGACAAGGAGGGACCTGGAAGGGGGCTTAGGTGTGTAGATCTAACTTCACAATGTAAGGGGGGGAAAGGTCTAGCAGGATGGGTTATAGATGAGCAGGTGGGTGGGTGGG
>NW_017307082.1:692710-712499 GCF_000935625.1 Nanorana parkeri
GTTATAGATGAGGAGGAGGGTGGGTGGGAGGGGAGGAAAAAAATAGTTTTTGAGTGGGGCTTTAATTCAGCTTATATGTCCCTAAGTAATCTTTTCATCCAGTTATGAAATCTGAACTGTAGGCAAATATAAAAGACGCACATTTATGTTGTGTTCGTTATTACATCCTTAATTGTTTTTTTTTCAAATGCAAGCAGAGCACGTGCGTACATTTAAAGAGGAACTCCAGGAATTGTAAAAATTAACCCTTGTAGTGCCCCCCCTTCCACACTGCAAGTGTTAAAGGCTTGTTTTGGTCTTGGGGCTCAAATAAAGAAGATACACTCACATGATCCTTGGTATTGCAGCAGTGACCACTCACCTCTCTCCCCCTCCACTTAGGCGGTGGAATGTCTCTCGGCATTCTCGCACACAGTATGATGCACTTGCATTAAATGTGATGATGCCACAGGTCCTTAGACCGGGGAAGAAGAGGCTGCGGGGACCAGTCTAGCAGCAGGCGGGACCAAGGATCAGTTGGGTTCTGTATATCGTCTTTATTTTAGCCCCTAGACCAAACCCTTTCAGTGTGGGGGTAGTCCCACTGCCAGAGTGATTTTTAAAAAAAAACGTCTTTACCATAATATCAGCCACTATCAGTCCTCTTTCAACAGAGCTCAGAGTGTGAGAGGAAGAAGCAGTAGAAGAAATTAATCAATGTATGTGCTGTCACTGAGCATGCTAATAGTAAAAGGAAGCAGAGTGACAGAGAGACCACCTCATCACTATACGGCTTTTACATTCAGTGTCCAGTCACAGGCTGGAGACAGGCCCATGACAGCCGGGGATCAGATACAATTGGTTGAAAAATGCTGGCTGCCATTAAGCCTGGAAGGACACCTAGTGGTGAAAAGGAAGTACTAGGGGGGCACAGCTGTGGATTGAAGGTGAGTATCACAACAAATCCCATCATGCCTCTTCCTCTGGGTCTCATGCCTGTGGCAGTCAGAGGTTTGCAAAGCTTTATGGGACTTGTAGTTCCACCACAGCTGGAGGGCCTAAGTTTGGCTAGTCCTGCAATAGATGAATCCAGATTGGTTGGTTTGGGCAACATACTGTGATCGTATACTGTTCTGTACAATTTGTGATGCTCCTCGGTTCCTTTGACTTAAAAGAGCAATGCTGAAAGCCTACATGGCAGAGTAGATAGCAATAATTGCCATGCCTGGCTTCACAAATAAGGATCAGGCACTTAACAAGGCTTTCATTGCCTTGAGCCTATTCCAGCCCATTTCCAGGAAACTCTATCGTTCCTTATTTAGCCACTCATCTGACAGAGCACAGTGCCTTCCTTTATGAGACTTCAGTGATTCAGATACATCGTCTGCTGTTTTTGTGGTCTGTAGATAATTTTTTGATTATGCTGTATGTGTCCCTTATAGTTTAGTTTACATATATTGTGAGATCTGCTTCTAATATGCTGTTCATGATTGTTTGTGTAATTTACGTGTCATTACAGCATGAACTAATGGCATGTTTTCTTCTAGTTGTGCCCATAGCAAGGCTCAATGTATGCTTATAGTACATTAACCCATCAAGT
Source organism: Nanorana parkeri (assembly GCF_000935625.1). Classification (NCBI taxonomy): domain Eukaryota; kingdom Metazoa; phylum Chordata; class Amphibia; order Anura; family Dicroglossidae; genus Nanorana; species Nanorana parkeri. Next base: position 694,290 of record NW_017307082.1, read on the forward strand.
CCTTCTTGATAGTAAATTTAATGGATATGGTTTTTAACAGGTCCTGTAAGCTGTGGGTGCAAATAGAGGCCCTCATAGCCCCGATATCTCCAGTAACATTACCATGGGTCGCCCCGGCTTTACGTACTTCCAGTGTGTTTGTCCCCTATGTTAAAGTTGTGGGATGCACTTATTAAGACCCAAAAGATCTCTGCATACTATGGGCCCCTGATACAGGTTCTGGGTAATCCAGAATTTACGCCAGGATTAAAAGCACAAAGAATATTTATATGGACTGAGGCAAAGCTGTCTCCCATTTACTGGGTATTGGCAGAGATTGGATTGAAATCTCTTACAGAGTTGCTTAGAGATTCTACTGTGTCAAGTGGACAGTGGTTATGATATTTCCAATTTCAGGAGTTTTATAACAAGGTGCGGAGTAGGGGGCAAGTACACAGGGAATTGACACCGATGGAAAAGTTATGCCTGAAAGAGGAAGAACCGCCACATATAGTTTCATTTTTATATAACTTACCGCTGATATTGGCGACCCTGAGAGTGCCTTATTATATAATGGAGTGGGAGAAATTCCATATATTGACAGATAAGCTCTCAGTGGCAAGTAAAGTACAAGAAAGGAATTTTAAGACCCTGACCACGTGGTACCAGTGCCCGGCTAAGTTACATGCAATTTTTCCACAAATTTCAGGGAGCTGTTGGAGGTGTCAACGGTCCCCTGGGACAATGATACATACTGTATATGGTGGGAGTGCCCTGAGTTGTGCCTCTCAGGAAAGCAGAGTTTAATATCTATGAATATATAGCAAAAACAAGAATCGAGCGCACACCACAGTTAGCTTTCCATCTTTCCAATGGGCATAGCAGCAGCTAAAAAAAAGTCTACTCTATTTAGAACAGTCATACGGCGGCACTAGAAATCAGCATATCCCCCTATGCTGCGGGACTGGATGGAGGAGATGTATTTCCTGCAGCGTATACAGGATTTAAAGGAGATGTATTTCCTGCAGCGTATGAAGGAACTGAGGGCTAGGGTGCAAGATAGATTACCCCCAGTTTATGGACAAATGGGATAGTTGAATTTAAAATCGTAAAAATATTTCCATATGACCTATGACACTATGTCGCCATGCGTAGCCCTGAAATGTTGGCTTAGATGACACGTGATGTGATTTCAGTAAAAAGAACAACTATTCACGCTCTGATCCCGGGGAGTGCTGGTGATTTTCTGTTCAAGACTAGAGAGGATGGCTGAGTTGAAGCTTTTATTTATATTGGCATATTGAGGGGAATATTACCCACGTCAGTCATTCAACTACACAAATGAATGCTGCTCTGTATTCGTAGATAAAATTTGACATTCATTTATTTTTTTTATTAAACTGTTTTTTTGATGGAAATGTATCAATATGGATGCATAAATTGGGAGATAAAAAAAGTTTTGCATTTGGATCATCACCTAAAATATATCCACCGTGTTATTCATTGGAACACTTTTACACAATGGGGTCATTTATCAAAACTGGAGCAAATATAATCTGGGTGTGTGATTTGTCCATGGCAACCGATCAGCTTCTATCTTTCAAAAAAGCTTAACTGAGCAAACTAAAAAGAGAATCTGGTTACTATGGCAACTGCTCCAGATTCTGCCCGCTCCAGTTTTGATAAATCCCCCCTCCCCATTGTATTATAGGTTTATCATGAAGGTAGTTTAACTGCACATGTGGTGCAGCAATAGCTGTGCTCATGTATCTTTTTGAAGTGCTAGTCAGCAAAACTTTGAGCACATGGTAAGTACTTGTGAGGTGAATTATTGAGAATTTGAGGTGAATCATCAGCTTTGCCACATGCCGAAGCCATTACATGGATGTCTTCTGCTTCTACTTTATATTAGATAGAACAAGTAAGGAGAAGTACAACTCCCTGTGTAACTGAAGTCCTAGGGGAAATAGGGGTAGGCTCACCTCACTAGTGACGTCAGCTGTGGGTGGACTGACAAATGACCCCATAATTATTTCTATCTTGACTCACTTTATCCTCACATATTTCTTCATTTTCTCCTAGAGGCTTTCAGATCCCCTGTGTTCAGGCACGGCACAGATAAGAATGGATTCAGCCTTGGCTTTAGTAAGAATCTGAGACAGGTATTTGGTGATGAGAAGAAGTATTGGCTGCTGCCCATATTTACCAGGTATAATGAGGTAGAATTAAGATTAAAGCATTCCCATATTGCTGACATATTTCAATGTATATTTAAAGCACATGTAGAAGATAAACTATATGCTAGAACAGTTTTTCCAGTTTTGTGTGGAGTGGGGAAGAAATAGAACCCCTAATTGTTTTTCATTGCTGTTTGAGAACGCGTTTGGGGAATTCTGCAGTTACCAAGATGGACAGTGAGAAGAACATCAACATTTTACAGCTGTCACAGTTACAGTGATATGGGGGAAATCTCCCAGTGAGACTCCTGTTCCAGTCAAAACTGTCAAAGGTTAAATCTCCGAATTTTCTTCTTACTTCCTGTGGTGTCTCTGGGATAGGAAGTGAGGACAAGACACAGACAAAAATTGGTCGAACATGGGTTCTAAACCTTCCCTCCCCACTGTATTTAAAATAAAAAATATGTTTTGGTGTTAAACAGAGGAGAGAATTACATTATCCCTCAAGGTCAAACGAAAAGCCTTGTGGCCTCTTCATATGTCACACAACCTCCAATGGTCCTGATCAGAAGCTGAATATTGTTAAAGGAAAACAAGATACTCCTTTTATCTGTATAGAATTGAATGTAGAATCTACAGTATGCATCATTCTTATAACTAGGGATGCACAGATACTTTTCGAGTACCAGTGCAGATACTTGGCATTTTCATGAGAACTAGCAGGGTTGCAGCGGTTGCAGCTGGGACCGGGCTCTGGCACTCCACCACTGTCCTGAAATCATTAGTCTGTATTGTTTTAGAAAAACTGTCACATGAAAATAAACAAAAATGTATCAGTACTCGTACTTGTAAGTACTCGGCAAGTACCAGTACTCATACTCGCAAAACTGGTATCTGTGCATCACTTTATTTATAAAAACAAAATCGTACATTAAAACAGAGATGTACAAATCCCAGGAGCTCCGTTTGCTCCTTACAAATGACAGCTGCATCCTAATTTTTGAATTTTTCTCTAGTGTAGTCTTGGAGCTCAAAAGTATCGGTACATGTACTCATACTTGTACCGAGTACTGTACTTGGTATCTGTGCAACTCTACTTATAACGTCATAAGCACTGGAGCAGACTGTGCCTCTAACCCCTGGTATGCACACTGGGTAGTATCGGGGTCTGTGGTAATAAAGGTATCTTTCTACTAGAGGGCTGATGGTCTGATTTACAATAAATGAGCTTTATAGGTGCAGATTGTATTAGTAAAGGTGTTTCCCAGTTATGTTATTTGAGTCCTAAAACAATAAATATTCATGTTCATCATCATCATATTTTTTATATAGATCAGATTGTGATTAAATATTATATAATATATTACAAGTATACTCTTTTCTGTTGATTTGCAGTCTGGGTGACGGCTGCTCGTTCCCTACTTGCCTGGTGAACCAAGATCCTGAGCAAGCATCAACACCTACTGGAGTCAACGTAGCAACAAAAAGGTAGTTGTTTCTATCTTCTACAAGACTTAAAGCAAAACTAAACCCACCAATGTAACGGTCTCCCAAAACAATTACTTTCAATGCATGCCAACGGTCAAGGTTGCCATTGTGCTTATATCAGCTCTCAACTGAAATGTCAAGCCCTCAAATGCCTGATGTCATAGATAATCACATATGCAGCACCATGGCAACTGTAATCCATATAGTTGAGTCTAAGATGGCACCTCCCTTGGCTGCAATGGATAAGAGGTTGTAGTTCCGATTTTAATTTGTCTGACTAGTAGATATAATCCTGCCAGGGTGTTCTGGTTCTGCTCCAGATCTACCACAATGTTTTTTGTCTTCCATAAACCTCACCTGAAGGGCATCCATACAAAATTCACAGACCACCTGGAAAACATTGCATTTCAGTTTGGTATTGTGCTCTCTGGGAAATTAGATGTAGTCAGTTAATTATATTCTGTCAAATAAAACTTCTTGTTTGTAGTTTTTGAAATTTGACTAATAAAACTATGCACATGGAGTGTGTATGCATGGGTCTCCTTCCACATTACTTTCGTCCTGCTAAACTACCCTTAGGATGGATTTTATGTATGCAAGAAAACCCAATGGAAGGTCACAATAGGACATACAGCCAAACGGTCACCATGAACTGACAGGAACTCAATGGCTCAGAAAGACATTGGGGAAGCCAAGTCTACTCGTTACATGTTGCATCCTATTCTTCCCGCATGGTAGTGCTTAACAGTGGTTCACACTGACTGAAAACAGCAAGTGCTCATACTGACATAACCTAAATAGAGACTCTACAAATCTATCAATATGCAAAATGTAACCGAAATGTACTTCGAAATTTGCTTTAAGTAGAACTGATATCTTTTGAAAGAAGATATTCTACAGTATAAGAAAGGTGGCTATTATCAGGAGTAAATTGTATGTTATATATTTCGTTTGAAGAATAATAGCCTTGATGAGAATACATTCTGAGTGAATCTTTTATCCGGGAAACTCCTTCCTCGAGCATTGACAGCTGGCAGATCTTCTGATTGTAAAAACCATTCATCTGTATGAAACTCTTTTCTGATTTTCAGATGTATTAATGTTTATTGTTTGTTTCCTCTTTTGCACCAGTATTGAAAATCATCCATTCCCAGCTAAACCTTTGCGTGAGTCTCAGAGCCATCTTCTGACTGATACCCAGTCCTGGACTGACAGCAACTGCAGCGATGAGAAGGGTAACTTAGCAAGATGTCACATTGATTGCATTTGGTGTTCCTTTAATAAACATTAGTATTATTAATGATTTATTTAGTAGTAACATCTACCAAATTACTGTAGAACACACTGCAGCAATAAAAATTACATGATCTCATACATAGGAGCCTGGTTAAAAGTGTTCTATAACAGGGTTCCCCAAAGTGGTCAATATTGACCTCCCCAAGGTAAGATGGGATTATTCAAGGGGTCATTCAATGTCAGAATATTTCTGGGGGTCAATAACCTATGAATGGGGTCAGTTAAGTTTCTTACTGCCGGGACCATTTTCTTCTTTTATGTTTTTTGCATACTTGTTAAAATGCACATTTTTGACATGAAAATGTGCCGAAGACCCCAATATATTATATATTTTCTTAAAACGAAGGGCCCATAGCATAAAAACTTGGTTGTTGCAATATTTGCATATTAGCACAACTGTTTATCAAACTGTATTTACAATTAGAAATACATTTAAATTCATTTTAGTGCACAAAAATACAATAAAACCTCCAAATTTTCCCGTACCCTTTATAGAGCCATTAGTGGTCCTTTGGGTTACGGATGGCTCCACTCAGGCAACTCTGATTCAGGATACAGCATCTTCAATCTCTGCTTTACCCAGTTCTCCTAGAAAGGAACTAACAGCTCTAAACCCGAGAGTGCTCACAACGTAGCCCTTCTGGGTTCATACCTCACTGGAGAGATACTCCATTTCTCCATCCTGATATGTTTTTTCCCAGAGAAGCAGGTGAGCCCAGGAATGGGGGTGGGTTGCCCAGATGTGAAAGGGGAAACACCATAAAAGGAGCACCTACCATATAGCTGGTAGCCCACTTTTAAAATGTGAAGAGACTCATGGCTGCTATAGCAGCCGTGAGTTTGTTTACATGTTGCTACACAACCGACAGGGTAGTTACATGGATGGCAGTAAATAGTTTAATCCTTTGAGGTTAGTGGCCAGACAGTGTTACCCGGGATTGCATGGTTAGCCATCAGCAAGACAGGCCTTGAGTTGCCTCAAACTGTTGGAGAGCCAGTGAGTACACTCACCTCAAACTGTCAGTGGGTTCATCCATAGCAATAGAAAGAAAAGGTTGGTTTGCATGTACTAAAATTACAACATATTAACAGCAAAATAGCATATTAAAAATACTACATATTAATAGCAGCTGCTTATACCAAGAAGACGTGTCTACAGTAACCACAAGAATATTCATTTTATTCATAGCACTATTATTTAAAGTAGTATTCATTAAATGATTTTGATCTAACAAATTGTTTCTGGGTCAGTGAACAATTTAAAACTACATAAAGAAGTTGATGAGTTAAGGTGTTTAGGGACCTCAAGTCTAAAACCTTGTTATTTGTAGGAGTAGCTGGTAAATGATCACTTCTCTGTCACCTTAAAGCATTTTTATAAGACCTATTTCTTTATCGGTATATAGCGTCCAGTGTAAATACTGTATACACTATTTAGGAAGCACATTGCAGCAAAATGGTCACAGAATTATCCTGTGATGGATGAAGGAGCAGGACTTCCTTTGAAGCAGTGCTCCAAGTTTTGTCATTAGTAGATTTACATGGATATATACTCAAGTCTTAATGTAAAGCTATGATGACAGTTTTACAGAGACTGCTGAATGGTTCCTTCTTGTGATATTCACATTTAAAAGCCTAGGCATATTGTGATATGAAGGATCAAACTAAGCTCGGATTCTTCCTTCTAGCATTGGTCATTTGACAAAATGCCTAGCCTTTTAGACATGTGGCCAGCACTGAAGGAAGCTTTTAGCAGCATTTTCCCATTGAAAGGTAAGTATTTCAGTTTCCATTATGGCCTTTGTTATTCATTACAGCTGGAGTGCTGCTTTATGTTACCATTTGAGTACAGGCCTACTTAAAGGAGTTTTATAGTACTGTTAGATTGATGTATTCTTTCAAACCTCTACCATGTAAGTATCATGTCAGGGGTGCGCAATTCCTATTACAGACATGAAATTCTGTGCGCCAGGCAGGTGTTCGTTTTCTACATTTAGTCCTGCTGCGGGCAAGCAGGGCTAAATGTACAGCAGGGGAACCGCTGCTCATTTTGTACAAGTGATCTGGTTGGCTGTACAACAGCTGCCCAAATCACTTATAGCAGAGCAGCCTGCTTGTTCCACCCACCTCCCCAGCATGGTTGACCCGGGGACCAAGGCAGATGACTTCAGGATGGGAAACGGGGAGGAGACGAAAGAGCGTCCGTGATGATCAGTGAGACAAGAGTGCTGTACTCACAACACTTCCTGTCTCAGCTGTCCAAACCATGCTGCACAGAAGATCGAGCACAATGCTGTGCTATATCTTCTGTATTTGAGGGCAGGCTTCATAAAGAGAACCTGTCACCTCCAAACTCTATCACATAGCGGCTTGTTAGCCCTTGTGTGATAGCAATAAAGTTATGTGGAAAAAAAGATTTGAAAAGAAGTGATAAAAAAGTCAAATCAATAAAAAATGTAAAAATAAATAAATAAAATCAACACCAACCCTATTGCCCCACCATCTGCATGCGAATGGACATAAATAAAAATGAAAAAAGTGATAAGTAAAAAAAAAAAAAAAAGGAGTAAGAAATAATAAAATAAATTAAAATTAAAATCAACCTTGCTGTCCCCGCCATCTGCTTGCAAATAAACGCACACGTAGGGGGTGAGCACTGACCCCATTCCACTGCACTCTCTAACATGTACAATGTGCATTAAAGGGTAAGTGGGACTACTCCCTCACTGCAAGGGTTAAGTGCTCCTTTGTGTCTAGGGCCTACAATAACAAAGTTATACTCACCGGAAGCTCCGAGCCGGCACTCACAGCACTCTCTCCAGCCTCCTCCTTCACTGCAAACGCCAAGTCCAGTCTCTTCTGCAGAAGCTGCTAGTTTACACAGCTCAGAGGCGGATGTGAGATAGAACAGGTTGTCAGTGATCTAACAGCGGCGCATTCCTCTTGACAGCCAGCACCCTGATATGCCATAGCGACCCAGGCGGCCCGCACAGCATCAGAGGGATGCCCTGGCCGGGCCCCCCTGTGCCCGGGCCCCATAGCGGTCGCCTGGGTCGCTATGGCGATTGTTACGTCACTGGTGAGTATAACAAATGCGCAGTTAGCCCTTGCAATGCAGAGGTAGCCCCACAGCAAGGGTTAATTTTTTTTCCCTGCAGTTCTTTATGTCAAAAGGTTTTTAGGCTATTTCAAATACTGATGAAATTACTTACAATGAAACCTGCTCCTTGATGTTTAAAAGTTTTAGTTTCCTGCATAATCAGCTGGTCCCCTGAGCACTGACCCTGATATCCTGTTTTAGGGTGACTCCTTTCCCTTTCAGGATCCTGTGCTAATAAGCTGTGTGTGCCTTCACTAACACACAGGCACAGAAGGGCAAGCCACTCCCTTGCCCCCTACTCCCTCCTTCTCCATGCTAGTAGAGGGATGGCTGCTGGAGACTGTGCAATACTAATGATAGTGTAATAGCACTTTAAACAGTTGTAGGGTTTTTTCGGTGGAGCATTAACTATTACTGGTTAGTTTACATGGAGGTTCTGTATAGACCTTACTATAAATAAGTGTACATAACCTGCTCACTACATCTGATGTGGTATGTACAGTGTATATAGTGTTATGTGCCATTGTGTTCATTGTCATATGGAGAATGGAGACGGTTCAGAAGTTCATTGTCATGGGTCCGACCTTTTGGTACTGTTTGTGTTGGTCTCAGTAGCTGAGGAGCACTGCACTTTGTATTGTGCTGTCATTGGCTCTTACAGCCATTGGATTTCTATGCTTACACATAAAGGAGTACACCACAAGCTAAGCAGATAACTAAAAATACTTTCATTGAATACAGGACTTTCAAACATTAACAAATGTTGGCAATATTACTTATGTTATGCTTCCAATTTGTTTAATAAATTCTTAAAACAACGTAGGAGTGGTACATAAGATTACAAGTAATTACAAAATCAACAGGTGGAAATATACTCCAATATTCAAAGGTTACATACCAAATGATGGAGAAAGCAAATAAATGGTGAAAATATACTCCAGTATTCAAATGATGGAGAAAGCAAATAAATGTCATTTTTAGACATAGGCTGTGCTGATAGCATTGCCCCCATAAAGCGAAAGGGGTGTTCTCCCATACCACTTGCTGCATTGCATAATATTAAATGCAATTAAAATCCAGCTATGGTAATTCTAATTAGATGTAAAAAAGCTTACAGTGAACATTTAGTAAGTAGTAACTAAGCTTTAAACGAGCCCTGACTGACCTCTAGCTGCAGGTACTGTGGAGTTAATTCATCCTCCAAGTTTACAGCAGAAGCACTGACTTGTTTATCCCTCAGCAGCTCAGCTCCCCCTCCAAGAGCTCTTACTTTGTTTTATGTTCATGATTAGGAGGCTGCTGAGTCACTGCTGAGAGGGGTATGAGGAGGAACAAGTAATGTCTTATGAAGACACAGACTTTGGGTGTAAGCCCCCATTCACGTGGCATCGTGCATTGCGTTTATGCGTGTTTGTCACACAAAGAGCAGCCCATTCTGGTCTGCCCTATATGCACAGCAAACAGGCTGATCACAATCACAGCCAAGAGGCTCTTGGACCTTTCTTAAGCTTCAAGCTTTGCACATTTCTTAAATACACATTTTTTGCATATTTCCATGTCTTGCTACACATGAGCGTCTTTGCCATGTGTAGGGCAGCCCATTGATGTGAATGGGCACAAAAACGATACGTGTGTAGCTGTTCTGAATGGGGCATAACTCTAAGTTGAAGAGAAGTAACAGCACTTCATTGAGGGTGAAATATCCAGCTCAGATTTATTCACAAGTGCCAAATAGGTTAATAACTCCACGCTTCATGCCTGCACAGTACTAAGTGACGCTCTCGTGAATAAATCTGAGCTGGTTATTTCACCCTCAATCCAGTGCTGGTACTTCTCTTCAACTTTTGGTTACTCTGCAGAGCGCCTTTCATTGCCGTCACTGCAAGCACTATTATGTTACCATTGGTCACTATTGCTGTAAAGAGTGCGGCTCAGAACCTGATTACTACATGGGGTATAACTCTGGGTTATGAACCTACCTCTGTTGGTTTTGTTATTGCTATGTATTTCTTGTCTACTTCACGTCCACTATTCATCTTAAAGAAAGAAGAACCTCCACTTATACACACCACAAATCCTCTGAGCTGTACGCCTGCATAGGCATACGTGTCTGTATCTAGTACCTCACTTCTACAAGGTCAATGGCATGTATAGATGTGCTGCTTTCTTTATTGCTGCCCCTTGCACCCTTGTATCCTATGCCCTTGTGAAAGATGTAACTCTGTGCTGTTCTAGCTGCAGTTTGATTGAAGATGTACACAGTGGAATCGATAACATTGATCATATGCATGATAGATATCAGTTGTATAAAACATTAAGCTCAGACAGCATGATTATGTATTTTGTGTCTAGCCAGATGGTGGTAAGCTATGACCTTGATGTCCTAGCAGCAGATGATTTCATTGTTGAGCAATAACACTACATAGAATAATGTGTTTGGGGTCTCGCACGCTGTGTGATAATAGAACTCAAGAACAGCCTGTTACGGGCTAATGGCTGCATGCAAATTCATTCATGTGGAATGCACTTAGCCGCTCCACCTAAGGGGAAACGCAGCAAAATTACAGGTTTCTTTTCCTTTTTAATGGTAGTAAATATGTTTCAGCACAACATAATATATGTAATTATATAAAAGTGTACATTTCATTTATTTGTGTTTTATAGGTCACTGATCAAAATGTCAATAGTGTAATGAATATAAAGGGCACACTTTATTGGCCATACAGCCTGTTACAGTGGAACTCGCCTGAAAAGTGAAAATTTGCTATGCTATAGGGAACATTTAGACATTGTAATCCTAAAAATGTACCTACCGACATAAACGGACAGATAGCATTTCACAATCCTATAATATATACTGAGAAGTGTGTGTATACGTATATAATCAGCATGTGTATGGTGTGTATGGCATGTAAATGATCATTTTGGGAGACTGGTGTTGCTAGTAGTAGGCTGGGTTGGAACGTCCTATCCCACCTTCTGTTCATCTCAGTAGAAGTGAAGAGAAATAGCCCAGCTCTCCTCATGACCAGCGATGAGATGGTCCAGCATGCACAAGTATGTGAGCAGTGAAGCTGTGTATGTGGAATCTGATGTTTAGTTTAGAATGATCAGATCATCACGTATATTAAATCACAGTAGTGAGCCAGACTAATACATGTATGAGCAGCTTAAAGGAAACCAGTACTAAGGGAAATATATTGGTTGATGCCGTTGCCAACTTCCTCCCAAATACTACTAACATGCTTCTCTCAGGTTTCAATACTTTGAGCCTACAACAAGCATGTGGAAAGGGACAATATTATTATACAGGATTTATATAGCAGTTATTAAGGTTATGCAGTTTTTGACCTTTTTTTCTGTCTTGTGTTTTTCTGCAGGTATGAGCAACCCCGCAATGACAATCGAGAAAGAAACCTAGCAAGTTCTGGCAGATAATGAAGGAAGTAAGTTTAATTCGTATTACAAGCAAGGTTAGAAAGTATACAGTCCAACATCATTCTAGAATACAGAGCATACTCCCACACATTTCTGCACTAGTCTTATGTATCAAAACTGTATTTCAATGGAAGAGGTATCTGTGCGGCAAATAAAAGTTCAAGGCAAGATTTGAGCAGAACAAAAGCTTTGTTTCAAGGCAAAGTTGCTCTTGTTGAATTATAACCATATATGTTTTGCTTCAGGGTTAAATCAGTACTGAAGAAATGCATTTAGAGACAATTTAGAGATTATCAGATGAAAATTTAGGAATCCAGGTGTAATCTGAGATTTGTGCCTTCAGGTCTCAGGAAACTGCATTTGTATAAATCACTAAAGGACATTTGTACTCGCTGTAAAATCCTTTTCTTGGGGTCCATTAAGGACCACAGGTATCATCCAATAAATGTAGAGAAATCTCCTGGCTTGGATGAACGAGGTGGACAGAGGGACAAAACAATGTCCTGGTGTAGGTGAAAGACAAAAACTATCTTAGACAAGTCCTGCACCTCAACACCACCTTGTCCTTATGCAAGGCCAAAAAGGCAGTGACTGTGAAGCAAGAGAGCAAATCAACCCCTGGGACAAATGATCATGAAGATCTGGCAGTGCCCATGGAGCATCTGCAAGTAGTTAAGCAGGTTGGCGTACCACATTCGCCTAGTCTAGTCCAGAGCAATAAGGATCACTGGAATTCCCTGCATCTCGATCCTGCGGAGCAGACGGTGAAGAGGTTCCTGGGGAGTGACCCATAAATTAGAGTGTACTGAACCCACGGAGCCAGCAGAACTTCCACTGCTTCTACCCGGTCATTCCTGTACCTGGATACAAACTTTTGCAGTTTGTTGTTGAAACTGGGTGTCAGGAGGTCCACACCAGGTTTCCCCCACCTGCAACACAGGTCCTGGAACACCTCCAGGTGCCAGTACCAATCTCCAGGGTGCAGACACTCCCAGCTGAGGAAAGGAAAACTCTGGCCTGAGACATGTCCAGGACCAGGCTCCGATACACCAACAGATGAGTTGGTTACAGCGATGATTTCTGATGGTTCAGGATCCACCTGTACCTCTGTAAAATCTGGACAGTTAGAGATAAGTTGTCTAACAGAGCCCTTGCCAATTCTTCCCGCAATAGGAAATTGCCTAAGTATCCCACAATCGAGATGCAAGGAGAACACAACAGCACCATGGTGAACTTCCAAAGTGCAGAGGATAGCCTAAACGGAATGGCTATGAACTGGTGGTGTAGGGGCCCCACAGTAAAGCATAGAAATCACTGATTCACTAGAAAGATTGGCACATGCCAGTAAGCATCTTTAAAATCCATAGAAGCTAGAAAGTCTCCCTGCTGCAGGAAGGAGATGACAGATCTGGTGAATACCATCTAAAATTTTTGCACTTGAATATAAACATCCCGAGCCTTGAAATCTAAGATGGTGTGGGTGCCCACATTTGGTTTGGGAACAGTGAACAGGTTGGTGTAAAACCCTTGGAATCGTTCTGGGACTGGGACAAGGACATCTTGATTCAGAAGAGGGCTAGGATAAAGCTGTGAGATGTATTGAGAGACAAGAACATTGGAAGTGAGAGGGGTAGAGATTAAAACTCGAGTTTGTAGCCTTGGGACACCAGCTCATGCAGCCAAGCAATGCAGGCTGTCCAAGTGTCATCAAAGGTCAACAGATGCCCCCACCCTTGAAAGTAGGGGTGCACCTTCATGTGGAGGAATACTTATCAGAGGATTTGGGAGACCTGGAATGCCAAACTTTGTGGGTGGATGGGGAACCAAGTGTGGGGAAGGGGGGTGTCTGAACATTGAAGTCAAGGGAGCAGAGAAATCAAAATGACAGTCCAAGAGGGAAACAACTTTTACAGTCTGTTTCTTGGGCTTCTCAGAAAGGTTCCACAGTCCCACACTTTAACCAACGCTTTTGTTTAGTAAGCAAAGGATCAACCGCAGCAGTAGGTAGATCTCTTTAAGAGAATTTGACCGCTAAGACATGGTGTGAAGTCACAGCCCAGATTGAGAGTAGAGAAGGACCCACCAGTAAGAACAAAGCTCTGGAAGGGGCTTCCAACTGCCTGTCAGTTGGGTCCTTTAAGGCACGTGCATTATCCATTAATAAGACAAGGCTGGATCCACAGATCCTGGGTCAACATAACAAAATCCTTACAAAGCAGCTACAACACTAGTATTTGCATGGGGGGGCAAACAATTTATCAGGGTGCTTCCAAGCATCTTCCTCAAGTACTCATGAAGCCTGGGCAGCTGGTAGCAGTTAAGGATCAGATGGCTGGAAGTGACCAGAGTAACTGGAGGAGAGCATCACAAATGGATGAAAGATTAGAATCCTGTGTAGCTCTTTTCAAGCAGGAGCAGCAGTGGGGATAAGCTTTCTTGATGCTGTGTGAGAGGAAATGGAGCACATAGCAGGAGTGCGTGACATTCCACGTGGAAGATGTCAGTGTTCAGTCCGAACAGTGTTAACCCCTTTCATAGCAAAAACAATAAATGGTGGGAAGGGGGGAATAATGGTGGCCAGCAACCATTAAAAAGAAGTCCAAACTGTCTTTAGAGACAAGGCGAGCACTGACGTAATGCCCGCAGCTCTGGACCTGAAAAGTGCTCCACAGCCAACTTTTACCAGAAGTGATTCTGGAAAGCACCCCACACGGAACCCACTTTCAGGCTATCCCCACAAGGTTCAGTCCACCGTGGTCCAGATGTGGTACTCCAAAAGTCGTTCATCCTCCTAGGACACTAGTACAAAACTAAGGTTGGTACTAGGAGGGCTGATTCTAGGCTGGCTTATAGTTTCTTTGTTTGCCAGAGTCCAATCTTCCTGTATGTGGCAGTACAACCTGAAGGTTAAAGATTTCCTATGTCCCTCAATGGATGAGAAAGAAAAAGGAAAGAAAGAGATATACAAACATACAAGGACCTGCGCTTTGTGAATCACAATCTACACCACATTTCAATGAAGACTTCTGTTGATCTTGCACGATTTTCGCTTTCATTGAGACTTCTTAAAGACCCCTTCAATCAGGTCTGCACCATGTGAGCAGATATGGCAACCTAACTCACTACTGAAGTTCTTAAGGGAATAATATAACCAAAGAGTGACACCCCTCCCCAGCATATAAACTTCTATAAACGGTCATCAGCTTTGGATGAGACGGTTTAACTTACCCATTTGTTTTTGTTTGAGGATGTTTGAGAATTATGTACTTCACAGTACAAACAGCTAGAGAGGTCAGGGATGGCTTGTTTAAAACATGCTGTTTTTTGGCTTGTTAAAGGAGAACTATGAGGTGAGTGATTTTCCACTCACCTCATAGTTCTAGCCGACCCGTGACAATGAGACTGTCACAGGTCGGCTCAGTAGATCGGGAGGCGAGCGAACACATACCGGCGTTCGCTCACCTCTCGATCCCGTCACGGCTCTCTGCCGTGACGGGAAGGGTTGGATTCCCCCCCTCCCCGCTCCGATCCTCCAGCGCTGACTGGCGGAACGGACGGGGGAGGGGGCGGTTACAGCTGACTATGCCTCTAGATAGGCAGAGCCAGCTGTCAGTCACACAGCTGGGCGGATCCCGGCACATTGTCAGGTTCCGCTTCAGCTGCGGCGTCTCACCATACCGCGAGCAGCAGCTCGCGGTATAGTGCGGCGTCTGAGTATACCGCGTGCTACAGCTCGCGGTATACCGAGCCTAGGGTGACGGGAGGACGCTAGTTTGTGTCCTCCCGTTACCCTAAGGAGAACTATGGGGAAAAGCCCTAACCCCATTGTTCTCCTTTAAGAATTTGTAACTACTTTAACCACTTCAGTCCCAGTGCAGTTTTAAAATGGCATCTGGTTTCTGCGACTCCTATGGGTCTATGCAAGCACTAGCACTGCAACCACCGGCTGCCTGCAACAGCCAGGTCCAGCGTTTAGCCAAGGGGGCTGACATAATCAGCTTCGAGGCTTTTGATGCTTCTACAGCTTGCTCCACAGGAGTGTGATGTGGAAGTGAATGTAAGCACAAGACTTCCATGTTGTGTTTACATCAGTAGTTTACCTAAAATACAGTATATAATGGGGAATTCATTAAAACTGGAGCAGACAGAATCTGGAGCAGTGGCCCATAGTAACCAACTAGCTTATCTCTTTAGTTTGTTCCGTTAAGAGTTGACGATGAAAGGGAGAAGCTGATTGGTTGCCATGGGCAACTGCTCCAGATTATGTCTGCTCTAATGTGCAGAACGGAGACATCACCAGAACAACAAAAAAACACTCTGGGACTCAGGGGAGTTAGGGAGAAAAGGACACAGGAACGTAAGTGGTTATTTTCCATGGTCTGAGCACATTTGCACTTTAAATACACCATAATGATGTTTGTGGCATTTTCTGTAGGTTGAGGCCCATGTGCAGAAGTCCATGTGAGGAAGAAGTCATGCTCTCATTGGCTAGCTTTCCATCTGTTTCCAGAGATGACAGCACCGATTGGCTCTCCATTGCTACTACAAACATGCAAACAGACTATTCCTCCCATCTGGTACAATGCGAACACCAGGGAATGTGAACATGCCAACAGTTCGCTGGGGTACAGTATTTCGGTGATGAGAAGGAAGGAAGAGGAAGTTTATGTAGTAAACACTCGGCAGTCCTGTGTTGTATGCAATGTACGGTTGTATTTGACTGTGTTTATGATATTATAGCACAAACAAGCATTATCATCATTCCTCTTCCAAGAATGGACATTCTTATATATTTCTCGAATGCAAAGCACTTCTTTTGACGAGCAGTATGATTGCAGCGTATTTTCTATGTAAATCCAACAGTATATTAACGAATGAGGCCAATTACATGTTATTGATGATCTCAATAAATAAACACCTGATGAGTCAAAGAGTTTTTATTTCTACTTACTTATTCCAGTGATGTCTATAAATGGCTGAACTATACCCATCCTCTGAATGGAAGTCCGTGTCAGAACCTTCAACCTGTGTAATATATAATGTATCATTTCTGGGGATGCACTGATGCTAGTTCAGATACCAGTGCAGATACTTGGCATTTTCATGAGAACTATCAGGGTTGCAGCGGTTGCAGCTGGGACCGGGCTCTGGCACTCCACCACTGTCCTGAAATCATTAGTCGATATTGTTTTAGAAAAACTGTCACATGACAACAAAAATGTATCAGTACTCGTACTTGTAAGTACTCGGCAAGTACCAGTACTCGTACTCACAAAACTGGTATCTATGCATCCCTTTATTTATAAAAACAAAATCATACATTAAAACAGAGATGTACAAATCCCAGGAGCTCCGTGTGCTCCTTACACATGACAGCTGCCTCCTAACTTTTGAATTTTTCTCTAGTCTAGTCTTGGAGCTCAAAAAGTATCTGTACATGTACCGGGTACGGTACTTGGTATCCGTGCATCCCTAATCATTACTGTATATCTCCTTATAGCAAGTGGCTGACTGACTGTCAGGTTACCGAGCTGGACTCTAGGAAAAGAGAACAGGTATTTTATAAATGGAAATGACAAGAGCTATGAGGGTCCACAACACTCACCGCTCCGATTCTGCAGTCAGATCCATATACAGAGGATCCTCCGGATGCTGGCAAAAGGCTCCCTTCCACCTGTATAGCATTCATCCAAGAAGAGATCTATGATTAAGCCCTGTGGGTGAAACGCGTGGGGGAGTTTCTCTCGTTATGGGGAACTTTACATGGTGTATGTATGCCGTTATATGGACTTAAACAAAGTTTGGATTCATACTGAGGCAATATTGAGTATTGAATATCTTCTTGGATGAAAGAGATAAGAGGGTGTTGTGCAACAACCAACCAGATCCATTTTAAAGCTGCCCATACACCTTACAATTATCTGCAGATTTTCTGTGGTCAGATGGAAAAAGTGCAACAGATTGGCCCAGGTGGAGATTACTCCATCCACACAGTTTAGTGTAGATGGAGGAATCTGTTGCACCTTTTCCATCTGACCACAGAAAATCTGCAGATAATTGTAAGGTGTATGGGCATCTTTACACTGCACTAAAAAATCAGATTGGCTAATACGGCCAACGTTCGGCTAATTTACTAAAGCAGATAAGAATATTGACAAATTGTGCAGATTCCCGTCAATCACTTAGTCTTGTGAAAAGAAAATACCTGCCTATATTCCATACGTGTAATTGGATAACTGAAGTAAACATTCACACTCTCCCTTAGTAAATCAGCCTCCATCTCTCTTTCAAAGCACATAGCATGGGTCTCTTTCCCACCAGGGGCTGCAAATTCAATCAACAACACAACATGTAATTAACAGCGTATAGAACACTGAGGTGCAGTGACCCAGAGCAAGTAACTGGAAATTACTTTTCAATAATTACACTTCATTACTAAAAAGCTGATTTGTTCCTATAAATGACTGTACATCACTGTTCTGCACAGTATAACGTCACTTTCACAAGGAATGATGGGTTTATATTTGTCCCTGGAAAAAAATATATATAATCTCACTTTAGGTTGCATAATAAATCTCTGTTGTTACTCTAAGTTAATCTCACACATATCCTGATGGACACTAATTTCGACTTTATAAGACGCACTTACCGCAGTGTCCATAGTTGGTCTGACATGCATAGCCATTTTTCCTGTATGGTCAAATTTTCTTGAATTCTATTTTTTTTTTTTTT
>NW_017307082.1:712723-718302 GCF_000935625.1 Nanorana parkeri
TATATATAATCGGTCACTTTTTCTTTGGAAGAATCCCCTTTCTGAACAGCCTGGCTTTTAGCCTTACAGCTGTGATTACATTTTATTGTGCTGTGAACAAGCTGCTCCTTGGTGGCAGGTTGCTGATGTAGCTGAACGCAGAGCAGGTCTTCCCAGTCAGCGCCCTCTAGTGGTGGCCAGGAGCAGCTTGCTCTCCTGAAAGCAGAATGTAAACAGCGAGGTGGCTACAGGTCTTACTGCTTAAATATGAATTCATCCTTAATAGACGTGAGCCGTCATTATTATTTAAGAGACACACAGCAGTCCAAGATTCATAGTGAAAGCATTCTTCTCCTTTACATCAGCATAAAGTTACTTACACAGCTCTGCTTGTATGCCATCTTACAGCTCACCAGTGAGGCATCGGAAAACGTTCTACATTTTAGAAAGACACGTGCACATATACGGGCGGAATTCATAGGTACTCTGAAGAGGCCTGCCTCTTGGTAGTGCATAACAAACGTTGAAATGTAGGACAGATTCAAGCATGTGTCGGAATGATGTATTTGAATCTTTGTTACTTCATTACTAGCCGTGGAAGATCAAGTCCACACAATTAACGCCAACAAGGAAGAGGTCTTACTATACTCTACTTTTTGGTATACCTTACTGAATTTGTTACAGCAATACTGACCGACCATTTTGTTGCCACTATGAACTACTTGAATTTGGCGCACGTGACTGTATTTCTGATGAAAGCGTTGCATGACCTTAATAAATATGTCACAAGGCTTCCACACCACCAGAACTGCCTTATTGAATTGCCCCAATAGTGTGTGTAACTAATGTGATGTCAGACAGGTGTTGATTTAACCCCCACAATGATTGTGCACTGCTCAGCCTAGATAGACCTCAAAGGGATCACACTGGAAGCATGGACTGAGCACATCAGGTAGTCCTGACCAGCTGTTGAGGATCCAATACTGAAATCTAGTTCTGGCTGGCTGACAGATTTGTAATAAGGTACCACAGTTTTACTTCTATGCAGGTATAGTCTTGTCTTGCTATGTGCAGGCTTGTATCATGCTCAGGTTAAAGTGACACTAAGCTCAGGAGTTAAATCCTACAAATACATTCAAGTACCTGAACTATTAACACAAATGTATCTTATTTGTGTATCACTCGGCTGTAGATCATCAAACCATCTCTGAATTGGTGCTGACATTGTCCTTCCTTCTGGATGGTGGCTACTTTCGTTCCACATGGTCCCTGTGTGTGTTGTAAAGTAGTCACCGCTCCAAGCTCACTCCCGTGATGGACTACAATCTCATGTTTAGTTTACTAATTTGTATTGTATTGTAGTCCATCATGGGAGTGAGCTTGGAGCGGTGACTACTTTACAACACACATGGGACCATGGGGCAAAAGTAGCCCCCCTCCAGAAGGAAGGACAGTGTCAGCACCAATACAGAGATGATTTGAGGATCTACAGCCGAGTGATACATAAATAAGATACATTTTTGTTAATAGTTCAGGTACTTGAATGTATTTGTAGGATTTAACTCCCGAGTTTAGTGTCGCTTTAAAGCATCTGAACATAGGGTTGCTCTACACCATAGTCTGATGCTACTGCTGACATCAGTGAGCTCACCAGTCCTAACTGCTGCATTTAGTATTTGCACTGGTGTATGTAAGCCACGTAGAGGTGTGGATAGAATATACGAGGGAACAGTAAAGGCAAGTCATAAATTAGGTGGTAACCGGAACAGAGAGAAGCTTGCACAATGCAGCATATTTACATAGCCTGTTGGATAGATCGATACAGTACAACGCTTGGACTTTGAGTGGTAGTCAGGTGTACAGAAACATGGATGCTCCATTGCTAGATTACACCAAGGAAGAACATTGTGCCATATTGCGCTTTCTTTGGGCAGAGGGAGTGAAACCAGTGGAAATTCACTGTCGTATGTTGGCTGGGTATTGGCATAGCACCATGAATCAGGAAAGTCTACACATGATTTGTTCTTACTGCTCTGCACAAGCAACAGCGTGTGGACCAGTTCTTGAGACAGTATGAAGAAAATCGGGGTATTCTGGAGAGAATTGTCACCGGTAATGAGCAAAAAGAAGGAGACACACCACAGTCGCAGATTCACCTACCGTAATATGAAGTAAAGGAAGCAGTGTACACCTTGGCTTCAGTAGCAGCCGCAAAGCTTCTTCTCTGCAGGAATACAGAAGCTAGTTGAAAGATACAACAAGTGCATCTTCTTGCATAAGGACGATGTGGAAAAATGATATGTTCAAGTGATCAGTTACTTCTTTTAAAGCTGTAAAATGTATTACGCCTTTATTGTTTGGTTCTCCCTTGTAGAACAGAAACTTTTGCAACACAAGTGACACATAGCAGTGTAACCCCTTTATCTACCGTAACAATTACCGTGCAGAGGTAGCAGTAGGTGTAACACCAAGTCTTTGCTGCTGGCAATGGAGCCCTGCTGAAAACAGCAATGTGAACCCCAAGTAAGCCAGAAAACCATATCCTATAAGTTTGTTGTTTTTTTTCCAGAAGATTGCATAATGCCCCAAAAAAGTGGTTGTGTTCCTGAATCATGGTGTTTTCCATTATAAACTAGAAAGTGGAGGCAAGTGGTTTGCTTTATGAAAGCAATGGAAATATTGTCATGGCACAGGGATGGGGAAAGAGTGTATTGATACAAAATATGATCAGCAGTGAATACATTTTTAGGAAATACAAATGTAATACTTTTATACTAAAAGCCCAACTCTCCGGTCCAGTGCTGCCCCAATAAGACACAATACTCTATGGTGCAGCGTCAGTCCTCTTTCAGGGTGAATGATGTCCTGTGCCATTCAATCTACTTTCTGTGAGTGCAAAGCATAGCCCCACACCCTAAGGCCACATCATTAGAGAAAAACATATAAACATATATACAGGAACACATACCATGTTGATGCAAGCAGTATTTGTGCACTATATTACATGAGGGATGTGTACATGACACATAGGATGTACACTGCCTGTTCAAAAACACTCTAAATATTTTGTTGGACCACCTTTACCTTTGATTACGGCACACATTCGCTGCGGCATCGTCTCGATAAGCTTATGCAATGTCACAACATTTATTTCCATCCAGAGTTGCATTCATTTTTCACCAAGATCTTGTAGTGATGATGGGAGAGTCAGACCACTGTATAAAGTCTTCTCCAGCACATTCCAAAGATTCTCAATGGGGTTAAGGTCTGGACTCTGGTGACCAATCCATGTGTGAATAAGATGTCTCAAGCTACCTGAACCATTCTTTCACAATTTGAGCCTAATGAATAGGGCTGCAACAACTAATCGACATAATCGATTATTGAAAAAGTTGTCAACTTTTTCAATAATCGATTAATCGGCTTCCGATCAGTTGGCCCTGTTCACGGCTCCACACACGCTGCGCGCCGCACCTCCTCCCCACCTCACGTTCACCGCTGCCAGACCCGCCCGCCCGCATCCACGCTCTACTGCTCCAAGCTTGCTCCCTTGATGGAGTGCAATCTCAATACAAACTAGTAGTCCCATCACTGGAGCCATTTTTACAAATGTATTTTATTTATCCGATTAATCGAACTTAATAATCGGCTAACTAATCGATTTTGAAAATAATCGTTAGCTGCAGCTCTACTAATGAATCCTGACATTGTCTTCTTGGAATACGCTCATCAGGGAAGAAATAATGAATTGATGGAAATACCTGATCATTCAGTATATTCAGGTCGGCAGCTGAGCTCAGTTTTTGGGCACACAATGTTGCTGAACCTAGACCTATTATCCAATGGCAAATTACATAGATGAAAAGTGACAATATAGGCATTAGATTTTGCTGGCTAAGGGTGCCCATACACTGTACGATTATTGTACGAGAATCGCGGGAAATCCCACGATCGTACGATAATCGCAAAGTGTATGGAAGGCGTGGGACTGTTTCTACTGTACGGTCGCACGTCTTCCGTTGAACAAGCAGGCTTGAAAACCTGCCGAGAATCGTACGATTCTCGGCGGGTTAGTGGCCTGCTTGTTCGACAACTGCGGAATGGGCCGGTGTGTGCACGCGCACACTGCTCGTTTGCAGTCATCGAAAGCCCGCCCCTCATTGCAGTCATCGCAAGTACATGTCCAAGATGGGCAGATCGTACGAGCTTTTAATTAGCTTACAACCATCGCAAGACATAAGTCTTGCGATGGTTGTAAGGTGTATGGGCACCTTTACTGAATAGTCCGCTCTGTGTCAGTCATTAAACAATCTGTCGTGCACCTGATCATCATCCACCCGGAAGAAATGGGCACAGGCTATGGTAGTAACATTTTTTTAAAAATCGAGAATACTCAGCATGTCAGAAGTCGGACTTTGCTTGCTTACTTCCAGCATGCTGATCACGCTCTATTTGTAGTTCTGGTGTCAGATGTGTTTTACAAAGGACACACAGATTTATCATTATTGTGGGCTCAGGCGACCTTCATAAACATCCAAATGTATTGTGCCAGCATCCTGACAACTGCAGGAAGGAGAAGACAAAGCAAACATATCTTACACTAGGTACTCAGGAGCAGTATCAGCGAGTAAAAGGAGAATGAACATCTACATGACAATATCCAGCAGTCTCACGGAAAGGACTGACCACATAAAAATATCTTTTAAGCCTTTATTTACAAAAGCTCTAAAAACAAATATCCTTTGTTTGCAAACATTTTTTTTTCTTTTTTTTTTTTTAATATGCATTAAAAAAGGATCACACCGTTACAACACTGTAACTTATCTGGAAAGAAAAACAAAATCAAGTTATCACAAAGTATAAATTTAAGTAGTTCTGCATGACAACTTTCCATGTATTGTGCAGGGGTCAACAGTGTGTGGCTAAAAACACACGTGTCACTTTTATATATGGAAATACGATTGCATCATTAACCCACTTGAAAAGAAAATCGAATGACCGCATTTGAATGGGAGGGCCATGAAAGGTCATTTAACGTCTGCTCCGACAATATAAAAAATATATATTGAAAAGATACTGTCATAAGGAACAAAAGCATCAACAAGACCTGCAATGTTGATCAGTCACCCGGGGGAGAGGCAAATGCGGAAACCTTTAAGGTTGTCTATCCGCCTTCTTCCATAAGGCAAACGATAGACCGAGTAACATCATAGTCAGTATAATTCGTCAACAGCCATTATGCTGATCAATGCCCACCCACCCCGAGCGTAATCTCAGTTCGGTTTTTTTGTTGTTACAACAAATAATTACATTTCTGTAGCAATACAAAAGGTGTATTGTATTTTCCGCATCAAATCCACTCAAGGATTTGTCTTCACTTGTTGAGCTGTTCGATTGGACTTTCATTTTTCACATCAGGCCATTTGGTTTCCCCAGCGATTCATTTTGGAGATCCAAGAACTAAGCTCTTAATAAATATAATTTCATAAAAATAAAAATGGTGACCGTAAACATGGATTTAGGGATAAAAATCGTGCGATTCAGACGAGTGCAAAAAAAAAAAAAAAAAGAGATGGGGAAAGTTGGATGGTATTTTTTTT
>NW_017307082.1:719095-746042 GCF_000935625.1 Nanorana parkeri
GGATTTAGGGAAAAAAAACGGGCGATTCAGACGAATGAAAAAAAAAAAAAAAGAAGTGGGGGAAGTTGGATGGTATTTTTTTTGCTTGAGAAAGCTAGCAGCTTCACATCCAGCTGTTGACCTGAAGGGAGATCTACCTCATGTTGCCAGTTTTATGCACTGGTTCCTTATTTGCACTATACACACATGTATTAGAGTTTTCAATAATGCACCTAGTGACCGCCCTTCTGAATGGTGCAGAATATGCTCTGTAGACCCGTAGAGAGGGTGCAGAAATATCTGAAGATGTAAAAAGCTAGTAAACTGACATCAAAAGATCAACAAGACCTCCAATCTTCTTCGGCAGCCTTAAGGGCAAAAGGGTGAAAAAATAGACACCTGACATCTATGCACCGCCTGGAAGATCTATGAAGATGTGCAGAGGGTTGCAACCCCCAAATGGTTAATATGATTAACTTCATAAAAACCGCTGAACATCTGGGGCAGACAGTGTGATAATGATGGCTATGGATCTGAACAAATTAAGACATCAAAGCGGTTTCAAGGCCAGGTGGTTCTGTATGGGCAGGAAGGAGGACAGGAAAAATGAGATGAGTGAGTAGATGTCCAATCAATGTGACCAGAGATAAAACATGGAGAAAATAATAGAGCTTGGCAATGAAAAGTGCTAGCTGTCCTTTGGAGGTCAAGATTGCTTGTTGGCTTCCTCTTCATAAGCATTCCCTGTGCCATTCTGAACATATGATGATCCAGATCCCAGGCCATACAAGTGACCACAATATTTTGCATCATCTATATGATCTTCAAAGAACATCTGGAAGAGAAATGTTACATTTTTGATGAACAAGACCAAACTAGAAACGGATAAAACTATGCTATGTTACAAGATGTTTGCTAAATGTTTTCATTTGTGACAGTCTCGCCACTCTAAAGGTGCCCACACACCTTACAATTATCTGCAGATGTTCTGTGGTCAGATGGAAAGGGTGCAACAGATTGGCCCAAGGTGGAGATTACTCCATCCACATAGTTTAGTGTAGATGGAGGAATCTGTTGCACCTTTTGCATCTGACCACAGAAAATCTGCAGATAATTGTAAGGTGTGTGGGCAGCTTCACAGTGGACCGGAAATTAAATAGTAAAGATTTACCAAGTGTTAGGGAACCTTTAAAATGTTACTTGTGCCCAAGAAATACCCAGAAACAAAATCTACCCCGTGCCATGGATTCTTCCTAACATATAGCAATGCACTTCCTGTGCCTTGAGCCTCCTAGCTGTACAACTGCAGTGTGAGATCATCTAAGGCATTGTGCCTCCAACTGCTAGTCTCACAAGATTTACTGCTCCCTGTTTTCCTTGCTGATGATCAAGCTGAACTTCATGACCTGCAGACAATCCTCTCTCTATGCTTTATTTATTCTGTGCATCTTTGCTTTTTGAACCTCTCCGACTGCTGCATGATCATTCCTTCATCAGATCACTAGTCATTGGGGGTTGGCTCGGACATCAGGGAGCCATCCCCGCCTCTACCCCAAGACTGTGACACTGAGAGACAATGCCAGTAAATGAGAAAATAAAAATCAGCTGCAGGGAGACTACAGGCAATACTAGTGTCTAGCCTTTTGCCCTCTGCCTGCCTGTTCAATCTATATCTCTTTTTAGATCCAGCTACGTCTCTCTGCTGGTCTTTGCTCTGCAGTAAAATTGTATTTGGATAGAGGGGTGGCAGGGTGCCCTAGGATCTTTTTTCAAGAGCCCTCCGAAGCAACTTAGTATGGTATACACAGGAAACACAACAATATCACGAGCCCCTACAACTCACCCTGACCTATGTTTTAGTTACTAAGCTACCCCTACTTACATCAGATTAATACATTCCTTCCACTGAAAGAATAGGAAAGGGCACCGAGCCACCGACATGTAAATACACACATCCTTGGAAGGGTTTATGTAAATACTTGCCCTGCACTGCTAGGATACAGGCTTGAGTAGTGGACATTCCAGGATGGACTGCCACTGTATTTGCAAGCAGGCCACCGCAATGGCCCCCACACATGGTACAGAGTAGTGGTGCACCGAAATGGAAATTTTAAAACCCAAAATAAAAAAAAAAATTGTCAGGCCTGATACCGAAAATGTTTTTTATTTTTTCAAATTTTTCAAATATTTTTTTTTATATTTATTAATTCATTTTTTATTAAATATTTTTCTTTTTTACTTTACTTTTAGGGGCTTCAGGAAAATATTAGGGGTCTAAATAGACCCCTGATATTTCCCTTTTAAAATAGAAAAAGAGATTGAGAACACTCCTCAATCTCTTTTTCTGTGGCCCCTGTTATCAATGAACAGGAATCCTCTACAACTGTTCCTGTTCATTCATAACATGAGGGCAGAGTGTGCTTACTATACCTACAATCATGAATGAACAGGAGGGGATATAGATCACTCCCGTTCATTCATAATTGAGGATATAGCCAACATACCATGTCCTCAATTATCTACAAACACTCAGCGATCGCTGATTGCTGAGTGTTTGTACCGCTCTCCTCTCTGACACGCTGTCACAGGAGGCTGATCAAGCGGTGTAGGGAGGAGAGCCCAACCTCCTGTGACAGCGCTGTCTCCGCCCCCACACCGCTCTGCCGGACTGTGACGGGTGTGGGAGGAGAGACGCCGGCCGCTCACAGCGCTCTCCTCCCGCAGCGCTCGGCTGTCACATTTTCTCTCCTCCCCGCTGGGACACAGAGCAGCGCCCAGCGGGGAGAAAAGAAAGCAGGGATGCGCCGATGTATCGGCAGGAAAAATCAGCATTATGCCAAAAGTGCCATTATCGGCCGATATATATCGGTGCATCCCGAGTACAGAGCCTAAACGATTGATAGAACAAAAAGCAAATAGCTTACAGGCACAGGGGGGAACAGGAGGAAAGGGTTCTGATGATGCTTAAAGTCACCCAGCCCAGAAAAGAGGCAAGCCTAAAAAACCTGTTTCAGCTTCTAGTGCTTCATTCAAACATTGCTAGCATGATCCGAAAATCTGCTTTTATCCCACAATGCCTCATACATCTGAATTCACAAAGAGGAAAAGGGAAGGGGGGGGAGGGGGGGGTATTGTCACAGTGAACCACTGTGAGTTCAGACAATTGCTTTGCACAGTTCAGTTGTCACAACATGTTGCTCTTGGTGTTTAGGCAGGCTCGTAGGATAAGCTTTTTTTGATCAGCACTGTGACATAAAGTAAAAGAAAAAGCTGTGGGAATTGATATTAAAGCTTAAAATCAGCTTCCCCTGACCTGTGACATCAGTCTAACCTTTTCATAGATATGTTGTAGTCTTTAGCTGTACAATTATTTTCTTATATTCTTCTCCATCTAATATACTCTGCCGTGTATTCTGAGAAAATGACTATTGTCTCTTCACTTTTTGAGCCAATGGTAAAAAAAAATATTCTAACTTTGTCTACATCAATGACTGAGTCACATGGTAGTTACTGAAACACTGCGTTATAGCCAGGGGCGTATCTGCCGCGAGGCAAACAAGGCGTTTGCCTGGAGCGGCAGATTCGCTGAGGGCGGCGTTGCTGCCTTGCCTAGGACAAAGCTGCACATCCCCCCCCCGGAATGACCCGCTGATTCCCGCAGATGGCATCACCCACCTCTGTATAGTGCGCTCTCGCCCCCAGCGCCAGCACCACGACACAGAGCAGCAGCCGGTATCTAGCACACAGCGCCGCTGCTGCTTGCGGGCCGTCACGTGACGCGGAAGTCTTCCTCCTGTCATCGGGTCTGCTAGATACCGGCTGCTGCTCCGTGTCGTGGTGCTGGCGCTGGGGCGGGAGCGCACTATACAGAGGTGGGTGATGCTATCTGCCGAGAATCGGCGGGTCAGTCCGGGGGGGGGTGCTGTATGAGCAGCGGCGGGTCAGTCAGGGGAGGGGGGATTTTCCGAGAAGCTGCGGGGGAGGGGGCGGCGCTGCTGCCTTGCCTAGGGCAGCAGCAAAGTTAAATACGCCGCTGGTTATAGCACTTTACATCAGACCTGACATTTTGTAGGAAAGCAGAAATCTCATTGCCCTGCATCTCGTAAATGTGGAATGATATTTGCATTTAGGCAGCATCTTACAGAACACCAACTGTGAATGAACAGTAGGGGTTTGGGAAAACAGAGTTAAAGATGAATGCTTCAGAACCAATCACTGGATACTGTAGAACTTTTAATAGTCCATTTTTTCCAATCAATTCATGAAATGTGCATCTTACTTCTCTCATTTTGAAGAACGCCATTCCGGTCAGTAAGGAGTCTGAGCCCGCTTGGTGCTGAGGTCCTATCCGCTCCAGTTCCAGCTGTTCAGCCACTTCTTGCAGCCCACCCTGTTGGAGAGAACACATTGCATTGTTTTTTTTACCGCTTCTGAAAGGATTTAATTAAAAGCTCAGTTTGTTTCCCATTTTACTGACAAACATACTGACAAGAAGAAAACCATTCAGGGCTACACAAAACCTTATAGAAGATACTGAGGAAATGGGGTGAAACTTGGAATGAACAGGATGAGATAGATGCATGAAAGTAGTCTTCTGGTGACATATTGGGACAAAAACCTGCAAACGCCACCTATGCAGCCCGTGGTGGACTACATAGAACAATAGAAATGGGGGTAGTCTAAAGCTCAAACAGCTGCCTGAAGGACCTTACACCGAAAGCTAGCATCACATGAGGCCTAAACACCCCCCTGGTAAAACAAGCACTCACAGACCTAGTAGAGTGCACTTTGACAGGAAAAGGTAGAACCTCGTCATTATGACCATAATCTGTTGCTGTGAAAGGTGAAGTGTTTCCCTATACAGGGATTATCGGGAAGGCCAAAAGTGAGTATTTCTAATGAAAGCAGTGGCTGAGAGGTAAACCCACACAGCATACAGCCAGTGTAATTTTGACCTACTGGAATCGTACAGAAAGATGGAAGAACCATGTTCTTGGTGAGGGGAAAGGCTGAAATCACCTTAGGAAGGAGACTCTAGGCCTCAATACCACCTTGTTCTTGTGTAGGACCAAGTGGGGTTCTTTGCAGAATGAAGGTGCAAACTCAGAGGTGATAGCAGCATGGAGCGCAACCTTGTGAGTAAGAGTGGAAAGGAGAATATCCCTAATAGGCTCAAAAGGTGGCCTTTAAAGTGCCAAAAGGAGCCAAATTTAAACCCTACAGAGACACAGGAGACTGTACAGGAGGGGCCACATGATAGATCCTTTGTACAAAGATCTTGACCAATGAATGAGTGGCTGCCAGGCTTTTCAGGGCAAAATACTGATCCAGACCTAAATTGCAGAAAAGTTAGGATTCTTCCCAGAAAGTATTTCCTGGGGGTAATATTGTCTTTGTTTGCACCAAGCAAAATCAGCTTGTGTGCTGGTAGACTTTGCAGTAGGTAGACTTCCTAGCTGTTAACAGTGTGTGAATTACTGAAATCACAGAGACCCCTCCATGCGGTTAAAGCCACAGACTTTGATGCAAGTTGGTAATTGAGATAGGAGATCCAGTGGATGCGGAAGTGTCCAAGGGGTGTCTGCTAGAGGGCTAATAAGGTCAGAATACCACATCTGCCTGGACCAGTTTGGAGATATGAGGATAACCGGAATACTCTCCATACCGATCCTGCGAAGTAGAGAAGGAAGGAGTTTTAGGGGAGGAAAGGCATAGAGCAGGCAGTACTAATCCCATGGAGCCACCACAGCAACCTATGCTTCTGCTATAGATCTCCGCATCTGAAGACAAAACTGTCCACATCCAGCTTCAACCACCAGTGACACAGGTCCTGAAACACTTCTGGGTGTAGAGAAAATTCCCCTGGATCTAGGCGCTGCATGATGAGGTAGTCTGCCTATCAACTGTCCATGCCTGGAATGTGAATGGCAGACAAGGTTGGAATGTGGAGTTATGCCCAGGCTAGAATCCTTTCTACCTCTCTTGCCGCAGCAAAACTTCTGAATCTTTCCTGGTGGTTGATGTACACCACTACACTGCCGTTATCTAACTTGATCAGAGTCAGGGTGTCCAGCATTGAAGGGACAACTAAATCATTTGAAGCTCCACATTGTGGGAAGGAAGACGAGATTCCCGGTAGACCAAGTATCCTGCACCCACAAGATGTCTAGGACTCCTACCCAGCCCTTTAAATGGCAACAGCTGTAATTATCTCAAAAAGAAAATAAAAAGCTAGTAAAAAGGGTAAAAACTTTCTCAATAGAGAAAATACATCCATCCTCCTAGGACACTAACAAAAGCTGATGTATGACGGCGGATAGAAACTAAAACTACTGCAGTGGAAATCTCACTG
The DNA here is from genome assembly GCF_000935625.1 of Nanorana parkeri. Taxonomy (NCBI): domain Eukaryota; kingdom Metazoa; phylum Chordata; class Amphibia; order Anura; family Dicroglossidae; genus Nanorana; species Nanorana parkeri. Next base: position 725,427 of record NW_017307082.1, read on the forward strand.
TTTGAGCACCTGGGAGGTGTAAGAACCAGAAGGCATACAAAACTGAAATATTCACTTTTTGTATTAATGCTTTAAAGTGTGTATAGTTTTAGCTTTATTTCTTTCTCATTTATTAAGGGAGCTAGAATTCAGTTATTCAGAGACAATACACTCCCATCATACATCAGCTTTTGTTAGTGTCCTGGGAGGATGGATGTCTTTTCTCTATTGATGGCGGCTGGCCAACAGCTTTTTTTTTTGCAGTGTTCAATTCCTCCTGAAGGCAGCACTAAAACCAAATTGTCTTACAGCTCCCAGGTGCTCAAACAGTGAGATTTCCACTGCAGTAGTTTTAGTTTCTATCCCTTCCCAGGCTAATAGAACAATTTGTTTTGGGTACAGCTGCCCTTTAAAGAAGTGTTTCAATTGCATTTTTTTTTATTTAAAATGATTTAAAAACGAATTAACCTTCAATCACACCAGCTTTCTGTCATGTTGTATATTTGTATAATCTTTCATCAAAGTGGGAAAAGCACGTACCTTTAGGTTTTTGCAGCTTTTCATGAGATATTTGACATCGTATATCACGGGAAAAAATAGCCGAAGAATTTCAAAGAAGTCCAGCTCAACCTCGGGCAAGTTTGAATTAGTCAGTATCTTTATTAGATAGCCAAAATCATAGCCACTATGACAACAAAAAAATATATGAAAGATTACTTTACAGTGACTTACTTTACACAGTCTGAAATACTGTTCTGTTTATGCAGAATGTGGAACGCTACCCAAATTTGTATTCAGTACAATCATATATAAGCACGCAAATGTCTTGAGGTGAAATGTATATGGCCTGATTAGTGATTATCATTGGAAAGTGAAAAAGAAGTAGCATGCTGTAATTAAAAAAAATGAAAAAACAAAAGCTTGATGCATCTATTATACATGTTTACAAATGCCAGACTCTTCTACGGACATTCCCTAAGTATCTTAGGATCATTTTTTAAGCTTAGGTTAGGCAAAATTTGATCCACTTCCCTGTTTAGAAAAAAACAAACCTTTCTTCAAACCAGGAACAACTAAAATTATTAGGCCAATAACTTTCAGGAGTGATATGTGGAAATAATGTATTTCTAGATTTTCTTAAAGGGACATTATTGTGGGAAAATAATTTTTTGGCCTGAACTATAGAACTATAGCCTGAGCTATAGAACTTTGTAAATCACAGACTTTCTTTCAGTGAAGCGGCTAAGTATAGTCTGGTATACATGGAAAAAAAAGGTGCCACCTGGACTTCAGAATAAACTATTTTTATGTCCTGACCACAACAAATATTACAGCATGCTATTTACAGCATGCTACTTCTTTTTCACTTTCCAATGATGTTTATTTCCTCTCACAGTGTTTATTCCATTTTGCATGTGATGGCAGATATGTTAACCTGCATGACATGCACTGTGTAGGTTACAGTCACATGGCATTAGTATACACGTGTAATCGGAAGGATTATAGACTTTTGGTTTTGTAATGTGTCTGATGATCCAGATTAGCACAGGAAGATGCAAGTCAAATCCATTAACACACAACTAAAAAGTAGCTGAAAAAAAGGAAGCCGGTAACTAACTTCACTGGAGCAAGCAGCAGAAATCAGGGGATGCTAAAAACTATTCGTAAAAAAAAATGAGACTTTATAAACCGATCGTGGTAGAAAGCGTGCTAAGAGAACGCCTCTGTTGCAAGAGAAGCTGCTTGCTCTTCATGAGGATTAGAAGATTATGGTCTAAATTCTCTTTTTCCATTCCCTTTTCTTAGCCGTGGCACAGCTACTGAGTTCATTAACTTTCTCACTGCTCATGCTGGAAAGTCAGGGACAGGATTATCAAAGAATCAGGAGACTTTGCAATCCAATGTTCTGTATCATTGTCACACAGCCGATTGTCACACCTTTCACAAGGCATTAAACGGCACAGAAAGGTCTGAAAGGAAACCACTGCTATAAAGGAAAAACAGTTTTGCCATAAATTACATAATAAAATTAGATCTTTGGGAGACTAAGATACATGATGACCATGTTGACCAATTACGGACAGATGTCTCTTTGAGAAACTTCTGTACAACCATTGTCATGCAAGGGCCCACCTCTGATTATTATGCTATCTGCACAAAACGAAGCAGTATATATGTGATCAATACCTTTTGTTTCTCTCCCTGTGAATGTTGACCAGGTCACTTAGCTGAAAAGGTACTTCCTACTCTATAACATTAAATCGGTTTATGAAGGCTGAGAATATAAGGCCTGACTCGTGTACGCTGTGGGTACGGGGTTCAACTCCACCCCATACCACTTCCTAAGAAATCCATCTCTGAAACCACACTGGACTTCACTGGGGTACAGGAAGTCAAGAAGAGTCAACTTTAAAGGTATATAAGGAATGAACACTGTTAAACACATGAAAAGATACATTTACAAGACTTTGGCACAAATGATGTAATGTGCCTAAGCGTTGCATCCTGGGAAGGTTACATCAGCAGAGCATTGCTGGGAAATCTCATGAGTACTCAGGGAAAGGCATTTCCTCCCCTGAGATGATGTGCATGGTCACATGTTCTAGTCACATTGGTCACATGTGCCAGAGTTTCAGGAAGTAAAGGGAGATGGATTCATCTGCCTTTAGTAAAAATAGCCACTGTCAGAAGACCAGGGAAGAAAATGCATGCAAAGAATACAAAGCCGGCAATTATCTAGAAGTATGTGTTTGTAGATTGTCATTACTAAACATTTCTAAAGGTGCCTTTGTTGTCATTTTAAAGATATGGGTAAAGTTCCTCTTTGAGGAAAGAAGGATATTGTTGTAAAAGGAGAACCACTAAATATAAAAAAGTAATACTGGCTTATCACAAGGGCAGAGATGATGAGCAGTCCTGTATTTGACAAGCTTACAGGGAAACCACACTTGGTTGAGTTCTTTATCAAGCACAGGCTGGAAGAACTCGTCAGAAGAGAGCTAAAATATGTTTTACATTCCAAATTATAGCATTGTCCCATACAGACCCTGCAGTCTGTGCTTTAAGTAAATGGTAGTAGTTTATAAACTGTAAAATGTACATTAAAAATCTTTTCTAATAACCAAGTTCTTCAACCCCCATGAATCACCATTAACAGCCTCAATGGAAAGCCAAGTGCAAGGAAATATATTGGTTTAACACACCTATCACATACCTGTGGAAAGAAAGCCATTTCACTCCTTCACAAAGCACCACTCCAGAGGTCATGAACAACTCTGCAAAATAGTGAGTTTCAATGCCCTCTTCCTCATGCTTCTTAAACTGGATCCCAGATGAGTTGAGCAGCTCTATGGAGTCTTGTGCATACATATCTTCCCTGCAGAGAAAAACTCACAATCAGGACAAGACTTGAACAAAGACTTTTCATTCAGACACACCAAGTGAACTCCAGACACAAAACCTTTCATTGAAATACAGGCAGTCCCTGGGTTACGGACAAGATCGGGTCTGTAGGTTTGTTCTTAAGTTGAATTTGTATGTAAGTTGGAACAGGTACATTTTTTAAGTGTAACTCCAGCCCAAAAAATTGTTTTAGTTTTGGATAGCATAGGGAAGGGTTAACCAACCGTAAAGTTTGTTTTGCTGTGTGTGCCCCTGTTCAGAAGATTTCACCTCACTTTCTGTCCCTGTGACAATTGGATTTGGAAAATTTTGGTTGTTGTCGTGGAAGCAAAGATTGGTGATAAAGATTCAGTGGAGACACCTTTTTCCATGATAACTCTTACAGGAGTGAATTTCCCTTCACAGGGGTAGATTTCCTCTCCCTTCCTGTTGTCTCAAGGACAGGAAGTGAGATTAAATCTTTCTAATGAGGATACAGACAGCAGTAAAAGCCTCACAGTGACCCGTTAGACGAGGCGGCACCCATCGTCTGCACGTATAACAAGAGCCAACTTCCTGTAATGTACGCACAGTAAAACGAACCAGACGCAAATAGGCGGCCACTCCTCGTCAGCATGAGCACAGTAGCATTACAACTACCTTTGTGGTACAGTAATGGCCTCCGTTAGTAAGTAGGAGTCGTATGCAAGTCGGATGTTTGTAACTCGGGGACTGCCTGTATATTCCTCAACAGCTATGAAGGATATGAATCCACTTTATGTGTGCCAAATTCAATGAAGGTAAACTCTGCTTATGCATTTTTCATCATATGCTCAGTATAATTGCCCAGGTTAAGTCCCACCAATATAAAAACACTTCTTGCCAGTACATTTATTCATTACCACTATTGCAACAAACCTTTTTTTTTTTTTTTATTAAAGCTGGCATCTTTTACTCACTCTAAAAAGGGTAATCTAAAAACAGTAGACTTATTAAAAATGAAGATGTATCCTTACAACGTATGCAGAACTCTCAGCCCACATCGGGCTTTAATTCATTATGCCGGCCTCGTGAGTATGCACTTGTTGAGCTGACTCCCTGCTGTCAATAATCTGGTGATCTGAGAATCCTTCTGGTTTATGTTTGTAAAGGTGGCCATACACCTTACGATTACGATTCTAAGTACGGTGATCGAACGTCATTCGATTTTTGTACAACTGCCCCATCATGCACAGACCGTTGTGGATTTCAATATCACCTGGCCGAATTTCGTCGATTGAAGGAGTGGATTTTCGTTTGCGCATGAGCAGTGTTGCTATTGCGATTTGTTTCGTACGAAAACGCCACTAATCCATCGAAATTCGGACGATTTGATAAAAGTTTTCTAGACCGCTGGAAAGGCAAAAGTTGAACGGTTGTACAGTAATTGCGATTGTGCACTTCCCATCAACTGTGCCATCGTACGAAAACATGACCGCAGACGAAAATCGTGCGATAATCGTAAGGTGTATGGGCACCTTAATGCAGGCGAGATATTCTCAAACACACCTGCGGTAGACCTTTGAGGGCCTGATTACACTTTGCGTTACAGTAATACTCATGCTTTATACTGCAACACACAGCAATGTGTGTTAAGTAAACTGGTGCAATGAGGTGCCATTCATTCTGAATGACAATGCACCTTCCGATGGTTGTGCATTGAAGCACAGTGCGTGACAACACGCTAACATGCGTTGCACTGCCAAAAAACATCCGTTGGCAAGGGGCGTAGGAGTGTCATTCAAATGAAATGCACCGCATCATACCAATACATGTAACCTGCAATGCGGTAAACAGTGGATTGTAGAGATTGCATTGGTACATCAGCTGACACCGCTGGTCCTGGAGAAGGAAGTGACATGACATAGCGGCCGAGTCTACACCCACTCCTTGCTGCACTATAAAAGAATGGGGCAAGATCGGTCTTGTAATCGCTAAAGAAAAGGCTTTACAAGGTATTTAAAAAGAAATTCATGTAGTTTAGGATGTTGTGAGTATACTTCTATAAAAAGCATTAAACTGACAAAACCTTTACTTTTAGTTTCTAGGTAATAAACAATGTAAATCAAAATAAAACAAGAACTATTGGTAAATTGGGTGTTAAAAAGATACTATACCAAACTACCCTAAAATAAGAATAGCCATTACCCAATACATATGCAAATAGATGTCACAACATTCCCAGAAGCAGATTAGAAGGGCTGAGTTATATTCAGAAATATATACAAAGGGATAATGCAAACTGTGCTGTGTCTTCACTTCCCCTTACAGCAAGGCACCTCAGAGAGGTCTACTACATTTACCATTTTCCTGTTTTGACAATCAGTAAAGATGAAATTGGCTCGAGTCTGTGCTGAATTTAAAACATTGCTGAAAGGTTAACACAGTGGCGTTGATTTACTAAAGCAAAAGATTCCATTCATTTGGCCAAGTGAATGTTCATACAGCTCAGTAAATAAGGAAAAGCCACGCTTACTTCATTTATCCAATTGTGCAAGACATAAATTCCTATTTATTTCCATGTTGACGGGGTATTCAAAGTGAACATCGCTTCCGCCAATTTACTAAGCTCAGTATACATTCACTTTTCTAAATAAACAAACTACATAAAATAAAATATACTAAATGCATTTTCTAAATAAAACTACTCCAAGGCCCCTTTCACACTGGCCGATCAGGAGAGGATCCGTCAACCGATCCTCTTCTGATCAGATGTCACCGCTGTGACATGTGTCCAGTTATTTCCTCCATCTTGTGATGAAGGAAAAAACTGAAAGTGCCGGACTCCATGCAAGTCTATGGGGAATCTGATGTAAACGTTCGTTTACATCAGATTACTTCCGGTCCGTTGAAACGGATCAATGATCCGTATGAATTACTAGACCGAGCCGGAGCTAACCGGGTGTAAACTCGGCTGACCATAGACTTTCATAGAGTGTCCGATCGGGTCCGGTTGAAAAACTGCCGGGCGGACCTGATCGGACAGCTCATGTGAAAGAGGCCTTGATGCTTTAAAAGTCCACAGTATATGTGGAAATGAAGAGCATCTATGTAGCTGGGACACTCACGTTAAATTAAATTTAAAATTAAATTGCCATGTTGAGGTTCCTGGTGGGTATTCTCCTTGCTCATTCATAAATGTTAACCCCAGCTGAATGATCTTTAGTAAATCCACATTACAGCGTAAAAGTTGGTATTGATAGTCAGCGTTACTCCTGAACTCTCCGATTGGTCTCGCAACTACTCCTGGAAACTCGGTGTCCTACAAGAGATAAAATGATAGTTCTTGTAAATAAAGCACATAGTAACATGCTTATGTTTTTACAGCATAATCAGACGGGTAAAACACTTTTATACTTTCTCTGTAAATGTTTTTGAATTTTGTTTATTGTGTTGTACCCATACCGGGCAAAGTAAAAGGCTCACTTAGCCCCCTCCCTCCTCCCCAGCAGTATATACTCTTCCCTTCGCTCCCCTATTACTGGATGCAAACTGAAATACCCAACACTTTAGGGTATGTGCGAGCATGTGCATCACACCCCCCCCTCTCTAATGGGACAGCTGGTGCCTCATGATTGGCCCAACTCTATCACATAGGGCTGGAGGAGGGGCACCAGCAATGTGGTTTTCATCTTACGCAGGGATTTCTTTCCCCCAGCCCCTGGTAGCTGAAAGGTAAAAGGTGAGTATAAGCTACTGCAGAGCAAACTGAACCTTATACATTACCCTGCATGGTCAAAGGAAAGGTTCACTTTAAATTATATGGCCTCCATTTTTACTTATAAAGAGAACTGGAAAAAAAAAGTACATTAAAAGAGAACTCATGACTTCTTATTGCAAGAGGACTTATGCAATAATGTGAATATTCAATCATGTATTGTAAATGTGTCATTTTACTGCTGAAGGTTTCAGATTTGTCCCTTTATTTTGTTTTACTAATTGTATCTCAGCTTTACACATCAATTAGTGGGTCAGAGGTCAACTTAAGCCTCTTACGCAGAGGCTGCTGCCTCTTAGCCTGTACAAATCAAAGAAAGGCTGACAGGCTTTGCAGCTGTTCGCATATATCCGCACATGGCGCAACTACCTGGAATTAAGAACAGCTGAGTGGCCCTGGACACAAAATGTCTGCATACAGTGCCGCTCATCTATTCCTAACTGTAGGTAATGGCTCCATGTGCAAATACATGCAAACAGCCACAGACCATGTCAGCCTGTCATTGATTTGTACAGTCTTCCCATCCTCAGCCGACTTCAAACGCCTGGCCCTATCCACCTCATAAATACACTGATCTGGGTGGTGTACAGCCCTAGATGGCTGTGTGACTGAGGCTTAAGATGGTTTGTGACTTGTCAACAGCCTGACATCCCACACGGTCTCCCAACTCATGTCAAACAACAATCAAAAGATGTGGGAAGCCACCAGTCCAGGTTTATGATCAGTAGACCTACAGATACAGGCAGCTGAAACAGTTTAAATGTACTGCAAATAAGGAGATTACTAAAAAGCAGTTGGCCTGACACTTCACTGGCCATGTGCTTGTACTAGGTCATGTTGACAATAAACCTAGTATAAAAGTTTCATGCAAAGATGTTAAAGTACTCAGAAGTTTGAGATTAAATGTAGTATGGCCGGACAATGAGTCACCCCCGATGTGCTGGTAGTGCTTTTGTAAACATTTAAACATGTGGCCAGTGTTAGCCCCGAATTAGAGGTGCAGGCAGCTTGATACCCACTTTATCGTGTCAGTTTATGCGTCAACAACACCTTTCCTACCCCTTAGGATATCCAAGTAGGTTTGCAAACGAGCTTTTATCTCAGAGATAGCTTACTTTTGCTATAATATTTAAAGATCTTTTTGATGTCATGTGTCAAAGGAAGAAAAAAAAAGTTGTCCATCACCCAAGGGCACTAGCAAAAAAGCTGAGGCGAAGTGGAAGGGATTATACAACGCTGCCCTTAAAACTTTGATTGATTTGCCAGTCATTGTCACCTAAAGGTAGTTGCATAACCCAGCAGTTAAATAATTTAACTCTGTGTCCTGTGATCAAGAAAAGTTATTGACTAGCTGCCCCCTTACTGCAACAGTAGCCAGAATAACTACTTCTCGCTTTCTTTCCTGCTCAGTGACAACACAAACATAGGGTTATAAATGTACCTGGGGATGACCCAATAAGTAAACCTGGGCACTATACGTAAGGAAGACAGGCTCAACTAGCAGTGGCAGCTGTAAACCATTCATGAGACACGGACAACCAGGAACAGTCTAAGCAGATTTGCCCTGCACTTTTACTCAGCAAGTTAATAAACACACATCGTTTCATTGCAGGAAGGATTTGTACAGCCATAAGTCCATCAAACTAATTAAGATCTGAGACACTCTTTGCAATCAGTCTTTGCAATTTTATGTTGAGGAACATTATTCTGAAATTGTTCAACAATTTAGACGCAGCTTTTCACAGTTTGTGGACCTCTGCCCATTTTTATTTCTGAGACACGGACTCTCCATGGTGAACCTCTGCCCATCTTTATTTCCGAGACACGGACTCTCCATGGTGAACCTCTGCCCATTTTTATTTCTGAGACACGGACTCTCCATGGTGAACCTCTGCCCATCTTTATTTCTGAGACAAGGACTCTCCATGGTGAACCTCTGCCCATCTTTATTTCTGAGATACGGACTCTCCATGGTGAACCTCTGCCCATCTTTATTTCTGAGATACGGACTCTCCATGGTGAACCTCTGCCCATTTTTATTTCTGAGACACGGACTCCCCATTGTGAACCTCTGCCCATCTTTATTTCTGAGACACGGACTCTCCATGGTGAACCTCTGCCCATCTTTATTTCTGAGACACGAACTCCCCATGGTGAACCTCTGCCCATCATTATTTCTGAGACACGGACTCTCTAAAAGGTGCCCATACACTGCTCGATTCTCGTACGAGAATCGCGGGAAATCCTGCGATCGTATGAGAATCGTGCAGTGTATGGAAGGCGTGCGACCGTTTCTACTGTACGGTCGCACGTCTTCCGTCGAACCAGCATGTTCGAAAACCAGCCGGGAATCGTACGATTCTCGGCGAGGTAGTGGCCTGCTTGTTCGACGGAAGACGTGCGACCGTACAGTAGAAACGGTCGCACGTCTCCGTTCACACTGCTCGATTCTCGTACGAGAATCGCGGGAAATCCTGCGATCGTATGAGAATCGTGCAGTGTATGGAAGGCGTGCGACCGTTTCTACTGTACGGTCGCACGTCTTCCGTCGAACCAGCATGTTCGAAAACCAGCCGGGAATCGTACGATTCTCGGCGAGGTAGTGGCCTGCTTGTTCGACGGAAGACGTGCGACCGTACAGTAGAAACGGTCGCACGTCTCCGTTCACACTGCTCGATTCTCGTACGAGAATCGCGGGAAATCCTGCGATCGTATGAGAATCGTGCAGTGTATGGAAGGCGTGCGACCGTTTCTACTGTACGGTCGCACGTCTTCCGTCGAACAAGCAGGCTGGAAAAGCTGCTGGGAATCGTACGATTCTCGGCGAGTTAGTGGCCTGCTTGTTCGACAACTGCTCGTTTGCAGTCATCAGAAGCCCGCCCCTCATTGCAGTCAGCCCCCCTTAGGGGTGCGGTCTTGCGATGATCGCAAGTACGATCTGCCTGTCCAAGATGGGCAGATGGTACGTTTTTTTAAGTACTTTACAACCCTCGCAAGACAAAAGTCTTGCGAGGGTTGTAAAGTGTATGGGCACCTTTACTTTGCCAGCTTTTTGTTGCCCTGTCCCAACTTTTTTGAGACATGTTACTACCATCAATATCAAAATTACCTAATTTTTCCTTAAAATGGCAGATTTCTCAGTGTAAATATTTCATATGTTTTCTATTGTGAATAAAATATTGGATTATAAGATTTGCAAATCATTGCATTCTGCTTTTTGGTAGATTTTACAGAGCGTCCCAACTTTTATGGAATTGGGCTTGTATTTATAAAGCAGTTTCTTCTTCCCTGTGCCATAAATGTCTTAAAAGAAGAAGAGCTGTACTTTTAAAACATATTAGAACTTTTTATAAATCCAGGGAAACCAGGCAACTGTGCAATATAACTTCTTAGGTTTTATTTTTACATGACATTATTGAAACCAACAATGACGACGGAGCATGGAGCCGGCTTCCCGGCCAACCAGGAAGCCGGGCAGCGTGTAAGGACGCGCTGCCCATCTTCCTGATACAGGAAGAATCGGGCTAGGCATCAGAGCATTTGGGCGAGTACGAGTACTCGCCCAAATACTCGGCATCGGCACCGATACTAGTGCCGGTGCATCCCTAGTGAAAACCATTAAAGGATATCTTAGCCCAAGACCAAAACCATACCAGTCCTTAGATGTGGTGGCCCATTACTTTTCATGTTTTCAGGTCAACAACAATTTCAGCAAGTACAGAAAATATCGATTGATCTTGCCTTGTCACTTCCTGTAAGCTTGACTTTAATATCAGATGAATCACATTATATATTACTATGTACTATATCAGGCCTCAAAATTTCCACCCGCCCCCTCGCAATTGGCAAAAGACACTTGTGTGGGGGCGAGTGGAATGAAATCGAGGGGGTGCACCGCAAGTGGGACCAGAGACGGGACACTACCGCCGCTGCGATTGCTCGCTTCTGTTCTCTCTTCTCCTCGGCCGCTGCAGCTACAGAGCGGTCGAAAGAGAAGACAGAACAGAACTGTAATGTATGACTGATGTTGGCGTTGACAGCTCAGGGCAGCCAGTGTTTTCAGACCCCGTGACACTGCCCGAGAAAGGAAGGGTGACGTCACCGAGAAAGGCGGTCCGCAATGGATAGAACGCGCCTTTTCTAAGGACACTGTTACTGAGCTGGGTACGTAACTTCCTGGATACAGGACGCGTTGTTGCGACCTCACTTCCTGGAGACAAGACGCATCGCCATAGAGACAGTGCACAGACGGGCATCCAGGAGAAATGGAGGCGGACAGGCTGCTGCTGGGGATGGAGATGGTGTCCAGCTCCGGTGTGGGACTGAGCCCGGAACAGAGCGCTGCCCTACGGACATTCCTCCTGCTCATCTGCCGGAACGCGAAGTTGTCTGGGGTCCTGTTCTGGGGGAAGATCCTTGGAGTCCGAGGGGACTATATCTGCCGGGGCACTGAGGAGGACGGCGAGAAACTGGGGGAGGAAGACTTTCTACAGGTGAGGGGCCCCTATAGATTATATATATCCCCCCCCCCATATACACACCACACTGTACATCATTACTGGTGGGGAGAAGACCTTGTTCAGGTGAAGGGCCGATAGATTGTATATCCCCATAATTGCAGGGGGTGGGGGACTTCCTACAGACGAGGGGCCCCTATAAATCATATATATCAGGCCTCAAAATTTCCACTCGCCCCCTAGCAATTGACGAGTGAAAAATTGCATGGGGGAAAGTTGAATATCATCGAGGGGTGTGCCGCTGGCGGGACCAGAGATGGGACACTACTGCCGTGGCGATTGCTTGCTTCTGTTCTCTCTTCTCCTCCTCTATAGCTGCAGCTACAGAGCGGCCGAGAAGGAGAAGAGAAGCGAAAGATCGCCGCGGCGGTAGTGTCCCATCTCTGGTCCCGCCGGCGGAGCACCCCCTCGATGACATTCAGTTCCGCTGTCTTCTGCAGCTTCCTCCACCCAGTTCAGCTGCCATAGGCTGGGAGGAAGACTGCAGAGACAGTGAGACACCCGGCCAGAACGTTATGCAGGGGGAAAAGAGGATACATGGAGGATCTCTGTACCGCAGTACCTCTGTACTGTGCGTCACACAGCTGACCTCTGTATTAGGCATTGCACCACTGACTTCTGTACTGTGCGTCACACCGCTGATTTGGCGGAGTTAAGGCCGGGGCAGAGTAGGGGTTAGGTGGGGCAACTGGTGGCGAGTAACTTTTAAGGCCTGGCTAATAGCTCAGGACTTGAAATTTTGAGCCCTGCGTTATGATAGTTAACCACTTAAAGACCAGGTGTTTAGACCCCCTTCCTGGCCAGGCCATTTTTCAGTATTCAGCGCTGCGGTACTTTGACTGACGTTTATTCCGTCATGCAGCGCTGTACTGAAATGAATTTTATACCATTTTTTGGGGACAGATAGAGCTTTATTTCGGTGGAGGCCGGCCCGGAGGTGGTTAAATAATGGCTAGGTGGATAGGGTGAAACATTTCAAATTATCCAAACTGACACAACCCCTAAACATACCATTGCAACATAATTATACTTGCGTATAACTTGACGGATTCGCTTCATCTGTTCATCCAGGTTGCAGTCCCAGACTTCGCAGATCCGCTGGCTGTGGTCCACTGTTGCGGCAGGCATAGTGGTACTGGGGGAGAGGCTCAGAGGCAGGCATCAAAATTTTGCACGTGTCTACTGGGAGGTTTCATAGGTGGAGAATTGCACTCTGCAAAGAAATGAAAATACTTTTTTTTTTTTAATCTGAAGAACAAAAATCAAGAGAAAAAAAAAAATCGATTTTAAATTACCATCAACATTTGTATTACATTAATCTTAGCAAAGTAGCCATGGCAACAGGCTCAGCAGACCTGCCTTAACTGCACTGCTAACTTACAGACTCAAACTCTTCAATGTTAACTTGAAGGCATTTCCAGGCCAGCTAGGAGCCAAATGAAACAGATACTATAAAGCCGGTGTTACAGCACGTACAAGCCAGATGTTAAAAGGAGAACTATGGGGTTAAGGCTTTTCCCCATAGTTCTCCTTAGGGTAACAGGAGGACACAAACTAGCGTCCTCCCGTCACCCTAGGCTCAGTATACTGCGAGCTGTAGCTCGCGGTATACTGAGACGCCGCAGCTGAAGCGGATCCCAACAATTATGCCGGGATCCGCCCAGCTGCGTGACTGACAGCTGGCTCTGCCTCCCGCCCCCTCCCCCGTCCGTTCTGCCAGTCAGCGCTGGCGGATCGGGGAGGGGGGAATCCAGCCCCTGCCCTGTCACGGCAGAGAGCCGTGACAGGATGGAGAGGTGAGCGAACGCCGGTATGTGTTGGCTCACTTCCTCAATCTACTGAGCCGACCTGTGACAGTCTCATTGTCACAGGTCGGCTAGAACTATGAGGTGAATGAGCCTTGTAAAAGTTTTGTCTCGTTGGTATCTGTAAGTGCCCATATCAATAAAAATACAGTATAGTCAGACTGTGCAAAAGCTTTATAAAAGCGGTGTCTTCTTGTTATCTTTGAGTACATATTGGGGCTAAACAGTGTTCTCTATCTCCATTGCTGTATTGGTAGATCCTTTAATGCATTTATTGTGCTGGCATAGTGGGGTCTTGATATCTTCCTGGTCTGTCATGTTTGGCAGGCATTAAACAGAGTTGTGGACAAGAGCAGCATCATTATCTGGAACAGCAAACAGGTAACCTTCATATGCCTTCTAATGCAGAGAGCTGCAACATAAAGAGTCCTGCTGAAAATATGCAGGGAGATCACTGCTCTATGTTCTCTGTATGTCCCTAGAAATCAGCACACAGTGGCCATAGCAGTTCTGTACCCCATTGTATAGCACGTGGGTTCCTTGGAATGGATATGAAAACATGTAATTATTGCTCCTATGGTGAGGGAATTCTGAATGAGCAGGAGCAGAAGGAAGCAGGATAGTATCTGTAGTGCTGCCCAGCCATTTCCTCTGCATATAGGTAAAAATGTTATACATATTTTATGCTATGTAAAACACGTGCACAAACTTAGAATTCTGACTTTTAATCACAGAATTTTGTTTCATTTTTTTTTTTTGCATTGGCCCCAGGGCTTTTCCATACATTACGACTGATATAGGGGCTTAGAACTTTTACTGGTCAAAAGGAGAATAACAAGTCAGGAGACATTAGTTTTAAGAGAACAGACAAATCTGTATGCCTGTTCAGGTAAATTTATGATTTAAAAAAAAAAAAAATAGATGACTGTAATGCAGAGGTTCCAAGTGTGACACTAAACTCAGGAGTTAAATCTTAAAAATACATTCAAGTACCTCAACTGTTAACAAAAATGTATCTTATTTGTGTATCACTCAGCAGTAGATCCTCAAATCATCTCTGTATTGGTGCTGACACTGTCCTTCCTTCTGGAGGGAGGCTACTTTTGTTCCCCCTGGGTCCCTGTGTGTGTTGTAAAGTAGTCACTGCTCCATGCTCAGTCCTGGGATGGACTACAATCTCATATTTAGTTTACAGATTTGGATTATCCACTTCCAGCGGGTTCACATAAATACACGTCATCCGCTGGAAGTAGTTATACCAGGAACACGGCTGATGCTGCAGCCATGTTCTTGGTACAGTTTTAAACAGCAAAAGATTGTTGTTTAAATACAAGCGCTCCGGGGTCTGTAGTGGCGTCGGATCGCTTGTACGGTGCAGAGATCGTGTGTGTCCCCGTCTACTGGTGCTGCTGTTTGCTTCCCGAGCTCTGCTGTCCCCCTTGTGAGCCCGGGCCCGGCACAGCGGGTCCCCCCTGGCAGACCGGAGGGAGATCAGCAGGCTTCCAGCATTAAATTCTGCAATTACATTACATCACTTCCGGTGTCACTGGGAACAGTCTCTGGCTCATAGAACCAGAAGAAGAAGCTGGTGAAGGAGATCTCTGCTTCATCAGCTTCTTTGGGGTACCTAGGTGATATTAGGGGTCTGAAAGATCTCTGATGTCTCCATAAAGAGGACCTGTCACATATTTGCTATTACATAGGGTGCTTGTTAGCCCCCCTATGTGATAGCAATAAAGCGGAGTGCAAAAAAAATAAAATAATAATTACAAATATTTTTTTTAAAAAGATTAAAAATGCAAAGAAAAAAAAATGTCTAAAGTCCCCCACGTGCACGCACATACAACGCAAACACGTGCCTGATGCGCCTAGTGCAAAAATGAAAATTGCACTACACGTTACAAATTGTCGCGAGCGTCGGAGTGCGAGCAATAATTCTAGGCCCATCAATCACTGGTAATACTAAACTGATGAGCTGTAAAAGAAATTAAAGCGTCGCCTATGGAAAATTTTGGTAATTGTAGTTTTTTGCGGTTTCACGGACGCACGCAATTTTAAGGCTTAACATGTTTGGCATCTCTTTACCTGGCGTGACCCCGTCTTTTATATTTTACCAAAAAATTGGGTATTATATTTTGTTTCTGTGCACTAAATTTCATTTTAGTGTATTTTATCCTAAAAATACTTGCTTGATAAACATTTGGGCAAATGCCGTGCAACATAAAAATTGCAACTAGCATCTTTTTATTCTACAGGGTCTCTGCTTTCAGAAAATATGTAAAGGTTTGGGGGTCTGAAGCTGTTTTCTAGCCAAAAATTCAGATTTTATCATGTGTGTGCAAATGTAAGAAATTGCTCCGGGCAGCAAGTGGTTAAGATATTAGTCCATCACAGGAGTGAGCTTGGAGCGGTAGATACTTTACAACACACACAGGGACCATGGGGACAGTGTAAGCATGACTTCAGAGATGATTTGACACATTTTTGGTAATAGTGAGGGTACCTAAATGCATTTTTCAGATTGAATTCCTGAGTTTAGTGTCACTTTAATCTTGAGAGCTAAGCTAGACACATACACGCATAACTTTAGTATGAACTTTCTACATTGTCATCTATAGATTAGCCCATCAGTGGAAAGCCATGTCTTAGCTAATATGAGGTAATGGAATTACTGATAGTGTAACCAGATCTTTGCGCAATGTCAGATTTGTTGAAAATACTTTACATGAGCCATTTGTATTGAGCTAGTTAGACTTGCTAATAGATTAACCGTGTTGTCTAATTACTGTCTTGCAGATTGTCAGGGTATCACATGCCAGGCATGATGGGGTTCCTGTAATTGTAATTACCTCACAAAGTCAACCTTAATTGTTCTTTACTTGTGTACATGATGTCATTTACTACTAGTATGATGGTGCTTATAAAGATCTCAGGGAGTGAAGGAGACATGGCGGCTTCCAGGGAGACATGTGCCTCTTGAAACATATGCAACATTTAAAATTCTGGCCACTAGTAAACCTAACTTAACGCGATAAATACATCATTATATGATGAAAATTGGATCTACTTTTAATAAAATCAGTTTGAGAAGGTGGCCTTTAAAAAGAAAAAAAAGTGTATCTTTTTTACATAAAATGCATACACAGTGAGTGGCCAGATTATTATGACCACCCCATCAGTACTTCGTTGGGCCACCTTTTGCCTTCAATACTGCGGCGATTCTTCTTGGCATTGACTCCACGAGATGTTGAAAGGTGATGCGAGGAATCTGACACCATGCCATATGAATAACTGTGACATGGGCTCTGAAGGAGGGACTTTCTGATACCGATTGACTTGATTATTTTAAAGGAAACGAGACAGGATTTGTAAAACAGTTGATAGTATTTGACCGTGTAGTCACCTGGGCTCTTTCCAATAGGCATCCTAAGGATCTCCTCCTCAGATATGTCTTCTCCGTGGCCTCTATCACTGCAGAGGGGGCTTTTGCAATTCCAGAGTGTGATAGGAATTTGGAGATTTCTGCTTGCCAGTTGTGGGTTGTGGCGTAGGACTCACTGGGCCGAATGCTGTAGAGAGACCGATAGTAGAGGGCAAAGGATTTTGCCATGTCTGCTGAAGTGAGATTGACATTTTACAAGTTCTGCATGCAGGATGCCGGTTATTACTTATGTTTGCCAGAAATGTTTTCCATGTGTGCCTCTCTGAGACTAAATTCATGTGCTACATGTAGCCTGACTTCAGGACAAATCCCTGCCAGATGCCATTCCACAGTCCAATGTGAGGGCCACTTTTGGCATGAGGAATGTTCACTGGACAAAGTAGCAGGGCGCAGCCCCACAATAAACCTCCTAGAAACAAAGTGAAAAAAGCATGTTTTCTGGTTTCATCCTGTGGTGTCTGCCCTTGAGCATGGATGTACAAGTATCAATCTCCTAATTGTCTTTAGTGAGTAGACATACTCACTAATAAAAGCTTTGGCAAACACTGACACTCAGAAAGTTTAAGAATACTTCTAGTGGAAGGCACATGCACAGCCGTAGAGCCTTCCTGGCATCCGAGATGTGGGAATGGGAAGTTGTCTGCCAGGATGACGTCTCTTATTCTCCTCCTCTTGCGATGCCTTGCTCTTCTACCATGTGGCCATACAGGTCCCCAAGTTAAAAAGAAACAATGGAGAAAAGGAAACTGACAAAATGTTTTCTCTTGCCTGCAGCACACCGACAACATCATCGTCTCAGCCTAGGCATCGTTATTTGACTGGAGCACAGGGATTGCTTAACAACAGGTAGAGACTTTTGGAAGGAAAATTATATGGCTGCTGTATAATGTGACGTGTCACAAATGTATTTATGCAAACTTGTCTTACTGAAAGTTCAAGATGATAAAGTGAGATTTTAAGACATAATTATTAGAGGTACACCGAAATGAAAATTTCAAAACCAAAAATGTTTTTTATTTTAACTTTTTCAAAAATGTTTAAATATTTTAGTTTTATTTATTTTTTATAAACTTTTTTAAATGTTTATATTTATTTATTCATTTTTTTATATTTTACATTACTTTTAGGGGCTTCTAGGACATATTAGGGGTCTAAACAGACCTCTGATATTTCCCTTTTAAAATAGAAAAAGAGATTGAGAACACAAAGTCCTCAATCTCTTTTTCTGCAGCCCCAGTTATCAATGAACAGGAATCCTCTATACTGAGTGTTCCTGTTCATTCATAACATGAGGACATAGTGTGTTTACTATAACCACAATCATGAATGAACAGGAGGGGATGGAGATCACTCCCATTCATAATTGAGGATATAGTAACCATACCATGTCCTCAATTATCTACAAACACTCAGCGATCACTGACTGCTTGTACCCGCTCTCCATCCTGGCAGCTGTCACAGGAGGTTGAACGAGTGGTGCTCAGCCTCCTGTGCCAGCACTGCACGCTGTCTCCCCCCACATGGCTGTGACAGGAGGCTGAGCGGTGCGGGGAGGAGATGTCGGCCGCTCACAGCGCTCTCCTCCCGAGGCGCTCGGCCCCCTGTGACAGTTTCTCTCCTCCCAAAGAAATGTTACATGTTCACAGCAATGTTACATCGTCGCAGAACCCACTAAAAAGTAATGTGGCCCATTATCAGGCATGTCAGCAGACGGCATGTTAGAAGAGACACACAGGATACTGCCCTATAGAGGTGTATGGGGAGCTCCTGAGCAGGTGCAGCCAGGACACCAAAGACATGCAGCGCAGGATATAAACAAACAGCAGAGATTCTGGACTAGGGTACAGCCTCGTTCACACCATCAAACAATGCCAGTCACTGCCAGGGCACCTAGAAAACAATTCTATGTGTTCCGTTCACACCACAACATGGGTGTCATTGTGGTGTGAAAAAAATTTAGACATGCTGCATTTTTTTGGGGGGGGAGCGCACTAGATGGCAAAGCAGGTCACCACACTGCGCTGCTATGCAGATAACTGAATGGAGTTTACACTTGTGCAATCCAAATAGAAAAAAAAAGTAAACAATGTAATGTGCTGAAGAAGCAGCTCACACTGCCCTCCACTGGACCCGTCACTCAGCATATTAGCATGCAGGCTAGTGTGAATGAGCCCTAAGTATGTGTCTGGGGAGGGTGGGATAGGTTAGGTCAGGGGAGGTAAAAAAAAAAAAAAAAAAAAAGGATACATGCACTTAGCCCTTTAAAGTGACATTAAAGTAAAAAACTCGCCCCCCCCCTCCCCCCCAATGTTAATGAAAGAACTTACCTTAAATGATGTCTCTTAATACGATCTTCTTTCTTGTCCTTTTCAGCCTTCTCTCCAGCGCTGCTGCAGGTCTCCGATCCAGCGCTGACACCTCTGTCCTTGCTGGCACTTTCTGTCCCACACTGTCTGCATGCGGGTGCACGCATCCATATACTTACCTTGTGTCTCTCCTCGTTTCCCGGCCGAAAAACCGAACTGTGCATGCGCCCGCCCCAAGATGCTTTGCGGCTGCCCGAGCAGTTTCGGACGGGAGCGCGCGGGGAAGACAGTGATAAGTTTAAACCGTTATAGCGTTTTTTTTTTTTTACTTTTTGCATATATCTACTGCTTCCTAGCAGTAAATATATGCAAAAAAACATGAGGGTTAGAAACCCTTTAAGTATATTTTAACTTTTGCAACCAAATTGAGATAACACCTACTTTATATTGGATGCATGTTCCCAATCACATAGCAGAACTGAAAAATATTCAAATATTGCTGCTTACACTTTTTACTTAAAATAAAAAATCTTAGTTAACGTTCCCCTTCTATGTAATGTTAAGAAGGGGGCTTGGGAGTTAATGTTTACCATAATTAACCCTGTCTGTACTGTTCTGGCAGATCTTATTATCAGTAGTGATGAGCCTGGGATGGTGCAAACCCAGTTCACCCAAGCCCACTCAAAACTGTGACTGTCACACCTCCCTCCCAGCCCACTTAGTGGCAGCATTCCCTGCTCCTTTGCGACTAGTAGTTGCAGGGCGGGGAAAGCGCCTCTGACCAACTGACTGGGCCAGGAGGTGGGAATGAAGGGAGAACTCAGGCGAACTGGGTTTGCACCAAGCCCCAGCTTATCACTAATTATCAGTTGTAAGCTGGGTGTGCAGGACCACCTATCTAAACACAGGGTTACAAATCTCAGGGCATGGGTGCTACATTGTATGTTAATACACCTAAACTGTCCCTTAATTCTAAGTTATTCTAAGCAATAGATACCACCTGTAGAGTCGGATATATAATCCTGCTCCAAAAAAAAACAAAAACTAGAAAAGGTAAGAAATATTGTTTTATAATTATTTTTAGGTATGCTGTCTGAATAGGAACAAATACAGAGGGGGAGGGGGAGGAGGTACCTAAATTGAAGGGGGACTTCCTAAATTGGACAGTGAAGGGGGACATAAAATGTGCGTACTAACTGGGTATAATGTTATGGCACACAAAGCAAAAACAATGTTAAAAATAATTATCAGACAGCGCTGGTAATGATGAAGATGAATACATGACAGACTTCCTATAAAGTATTAAGAAATCCCCAGGACACAGCAGCAGCACCTTCCACCAGAGGGTGTCCTCCCACCTGCTGGCAGTCCACACACTCAGCTGTCAAACAATAGAGACAGACACCTCAGTATAGACCCTCCCACCACT
>NW_017307082.1:746175-759695 GCF_000935625.1 Nanorana parkeri
CATCCAAAAATATGTCTCCACCGCGTCACGGCCCGTCTCGATGAGGTCACTGGTGGGTTAGAAGGGGCTTGTACGTCACCAGCGCGACATCCAGCCGCCGCATTCTACACTGACACACACCTCCTCCTCCGCCGCCCGAGCGCACGGCGATGACGTAGAGAGGCCGGCGGGAGGGGAGTGGCGTCACTGGGAAAGAGGTAGAGTAGTCACGCGGTGCGGTCTGATGAGAACGGCGACTTATCGAGGGCTGGCAGTGTGATCATAACATGCAGAGTGACAGTGCTCTGTGCTGGGCTGCTCATGACTCCCAGTGACCCCGCCGGACCTCGGGGACATCCTCCTCTGATCCTGCTGAGCGGATCATCCTTGTCCGCCTCCTGGCTCACCTGACCACAACAACAGCAGTAGCCGCCGCCTCCTCCTGCTGAGTCCAGATTAGCCGCACCATGAGCTGGTTCTTCTCGTCATCTAAAGGCTCCAGACCTCTGCCACCCCTCAACAGCCTGCAGCAGCAGAGACAGCGCCAGATCGACTCTCTGAAGGCTTGTCATAGCAGGTGAGAGCCCTGACGCTACTCACACCATTCTCCAGGACAGGGGGGTGCTAGCTATAGGCAACCAGGAGCTTCTTAGATCTGCAATAAGATAAGTCTCACTCCTTCTGCTGCAGTCTTTATATCAGGGCTAAAACAAAACCCTGCTGACAGTGGCCCTGGCTGATGGAGCGCAGAGATCTTCCTGACATGCTGGTTTGTAATGCATATGACACCAAAAACTAAAACACAAGTTTTGGATAGACTGATATTTTAGAGCCGGGCTTCTGAAATATTGATCTGAGGTCCCAAATCAGAGAATCATTACTGTACTGGGACCCCAGAAGACAATGATCTCCAACATGTCCGCAAAGACCAATCACCATGGCCGAGCACTCCACCATTTCTGTACGCTGACAACTATGTGTTTAGAGGACATTTCTAATGGTGCCATTCACACTGTGGGGGGGGATTCATAGAAAGTGTCTGAGACTGATGTGGTAGTCTATAGCAACCAATCCGCTTTCATTGTTTACACGTGGAATTTAAAGGATAAGTTCACTTTAATACAACTTGCACTCATCCTTTTGGCCTAATTGAACGCTCCCTCTCTGTGCAAAGAGAAATGAAATTCTGATGGGCCCGGCCTCCATTGTTTACATCCTGCTGTGATCATCTCCCTCTCATGGCCGCACCTGTGCACTACATCCCCATTAATGTCTGTGGGGCTGTCTTCCGGCTGCGAGATGGAGGTAGACAAGCCCCATCGTTGTCACTGTACATTATAAGCAGTGCACACAGAATCATGGGACATGTAGTTCTGATGCATTAGTACAAGGGGCCAGTTCACAGTCCTTCAGACCTTAGGTGGGCCGGACTATAGGAGTAGAAAGTGCCCCGGTGTCAGTGGGAATAATCAATGCTCCAGGGTTGGTGAGCAGTGGGTGCGAATAAAATTACCTCGTGCCTGTGGTTAGTGGGAGGGGGAATAGAGCCCCTTCCTTGGTGTCAGTGAGAGGAATAGAGCCCCTTCCTTGGTGTCAGTGGGAGGAATAGTGCCCCTTCCTTGGTGTCAGTGGGAGGAATAGTGCCCCTTCCTTGGTGTCAGTGGGAGGAATAGTGCCCCTTCCTTGGTGTCAGTGGGAGGAATAGTGCCCCTTCCTTGGTGTCAGTGGGAGGAATAGTGCCCCTTCCTTGGTGTCAGTGGGAGGAATAGTGCCCCTTCCTTGGTGTGGTGTGAGGATAGCGCCCCCTCCTTGGTGTGGTGTGAGGATAGCGCCCCCTCCTTGGTGTGGTGTGAGGATAGCGCCCCCTCCTTGGTGTGGTGTAAGGATAGTGCCCCCTCCTTGGTGTGGTGTAAGGATAGTGCCCCCTCCTTGGTGTGGTGTAAGGATAGCGCCCCCTCCTTGGTGTGGTGTAAGGATAGCGCCCCCTCCTTGGTGTGGTGTAAGGATAGCGCCCCCTCCTTGGTGTGGTGTAAGGATAGCGCCCCCTCCTTGGTGTGGTATATAAGGATAGTAGTATTCATTATCTTAGGGGGCTTTTCTTGGTGTTTGATTAGCTTATAGGTTTATTTAGTAAGACAAAAATCAGAGTACGGTAACCTATGGCAACATTATTATTATTTAGGATTGATATAGTGGCAATAGTTAGCACAACGCTATACAAAATAAAGGGAGACGGTACATTATAAGTCTGGAGGGTTAGGAGCGCCCTGCTCCTGAGAGCTTACCATCTAAATTATTTCCTCTACCTGTGATCTGAATATATGAAGTAGAAGTTGTATTCCCTTACTAACCTTTGTACTTTATTACTAGTGTTTGGTTAGATTTGTGATAATACATTTCCTGATATCTATGGAACAAATGAAAACCGGAGCAAAATGTTCCGTTAGTGATAGTATGATCTATTATTTTTTTCTCTGTCAAATGGGGAGGTATAATGTGCTTTTTGTTTAAACATTGCCAAAACCTATTTTGTAAGGTTGCTTTATTTTTTTTAATATGGATTGCAGTAATTGCTGGAACAGATCGTCAGTCCTTCATGTGACACATTAGTCATTGTTACATGAGCCATAGCATGGCCGTACTTGCTACTTTCACGTCAGCTGACTGCAGACTGACTCCACAACATTCCTTTTTCTTCTATTACACTTTTTGTTGATGTCAAAATGTTCTCTCAAGTTTGTTGAAATTTTGTGTGTTTCCGGAGTTAGTGATTGAGTATCATTTATAAAGAATATACTACTTTATCTTGGCAAGCAAGCATGTACCCCTTTGTATTTTCCAGTACAAGTGATGAAATAAAAACATGGTAATGGTTCCTATGGGTAATACCCCAGCAGCCTTTTATAGGTACAGTGTATTGTGATTTATTGTTAGGTTGCTAACTCTGTGACTTTTTCTACATTTGTATTCACTACTGCTGTTTGTTATAGCCAAGCAGGAATAGCTGTTTAATAAAAAAACTAGAAAGCTGCCTGGTGAACGTCTGTGCCACTGAAAATGGTTTCTGGCTAAATGGCATCAGCACATTGTTATTCAAGAAACTAAAGCAATGTGTGAAATAAGCAATCATACTAGTACATATTTGCTCATATGTCTTCATCCATGGCCCCAAGTGTCAGTTTGTTATTTTTATGGGGTACCAATGGTTGTTTGTAGGGATGCACCGATACCGATACTAGTATCGGTGCCGGTACCGAGTATTTGGGTTAGTACTCGCCCAAATGCTCCGATACCTAGCACGAGTACTTCCTGTATCAGGAAGCCGGGCAGCACATCATTACACGCTGCCCGGTTTCCTGATTGGCGAGAGAGCACGGAGCCGTTTCCTGGCCAATCAGGAAGCCGGGTAGCGTGCAATGACGCACTGCCCGGCTTCCCGATTGGTCAGGAAGCTAGCAAATCCGGAAGCCGGGTGCCGTGTAATGACGCAGCGCCCGACATTCTGATTGGCCGGGAAGCCGGCGTCATGCTCCCTTGTCATCTCATGAATCATAATATGAAGAAAGTGACCTTAAAGCATTAGTTTGTATTGCTTTAGAAAAAAATGTGACCTGTCCCTTTAAGAAAAAGTATCGGTAATTGGTATCTGCGAGTACTTGATCAAAAGTATCGGTACTCGGTCTTAAAAAAGTGGTATCGGTGCATCCCTAGTTGTTTGCTACCGTTTTGACACCGAAAAGTGAATGTGAGAAACTGATTGTTGGACCCCATTAGGTGTGCAACATAAAAGGTTCACACCATTTGGGATTTGTGGACCGGGTGAGTCTGTGGGATACAGCACCAGAGATTGGATGGATATAGCAGCCAGAGCTGCCTTTTTTATTTTTAGGAGATGCCAAGGACAAAAAATTAGCAAAATCATTGCTCATTCTGGAGTTGGGCTTTTAAAGCGGGGCTGGACAAATCCCAGGAGCTGGGTGGCCAATGTTCCTTAAAAATGACAGCTGGCACCCAAATTTTTTGTTGTTTGTCAATGGGATTGGCTACAAAAACCAAAACTGCTGGCTCCTGGATCGGACAGACCGGCTTTAGAATGCCATAATAATGTGTCCACCCTTGCTTTAAAGTAAATGTGTGGCCACTATGGGCATTTTTATTATTTACACATGTAACATGTATAAATATAAGTTTAGAGCTGCAACTAATGAATATTTTCATAATCAATTAGTTGGCCGATCATTTTTTTTTAATGGGTTAAAAAAAAAAATGAAATACCATCTTTTTCTTAAAATAAAATACACAAATGGGGTGTTACAAGCTTAAAATTTACTTCAGAATCAAACCGCATGCACATTTGTTTCAATCGTACTGCACTGGAACACACAGCATTGCAGTACCGCACATTCCAGTGCAGGCGGTCACACTGTCGGCGGATTTGGGGTGCCATTGGAATGAATGGCAGTACAACGCACATCCCGCAGCAGAATTTGTCAGGTTGACACCAAAAATGACTTCCCACCGTTTTTATACTTTTATTTAGTAATTGTATCTATTATGTGAGACATTTTAATTAGTTTCATGGATTTAAAATAATTTGAATTGTAAAACTCCAACCAATATAATAAAATAACCAAACTTTTATTTAAAATAACATCCCTAAATTGTGCCAAAAAATAATTTTTTATAAATATATATATATCCCAGGGACTTTAAACTTTTTGGTTTTTTTTTATATTCCGCTTTATTTTTTACTTCATTGCTATCACATGGGGGGGCAAGCCCCCTATGTGATGGCACATTGGAGGTGACATGGAGGTGACAGGTTCTCTTTAAGGTAGAATTAGGGGTATATTCGGCCCCTAGTGTCACCTTTCCAATTCACTGGGCAATGACCGCTGCCTGCTGAAGCAGCTGAAAGTAAATACAGGAGGCAGTGGCTGGGTGCAATAGCCAGCCTGCAATTGGCTATTTTAAATTGCAATAGCAGGCTGGCTATTGCACCTGCCTGCTGTCAATCAGCAGAGGAGGGAACTGAAGGAGAAAGTTCTCCTTCAGGTCCTTCTCTGCTGATTGGGAGACTTGGCGGGGGAATGCAGAAGCACAGCGGTCTTTACTCCCCGCTGGACGCTGGCTGGAGCGCTATGTCCCCTCTGATCGAAGGGGACACAGACCGCAGCATGCAGCGGCTCCCATCGAGGAGGAGAACGGAGGATTAGGGGGGATTCAACTAATCGATAATGAGAATCGTCGTCAATGATTCTCATTATCGATTATAATCGGTTTAAGTTGATCAGTTGTTGCGGCCCTATATATGTTAAAACTATCCCTCGCTATCCCTTGTAGCTGCAGGCACTGTGGAGCTCGGCCCCCCCCTCGTGCAATCTTCCAGCCTTCTATGTAAACGCAGAGCAGGCCCTTTTAGTAGTGAGGATTAGGGTGGGTTGAACTGCTGAGGCAAGTTTTGCTGTACCTGTTGTCTTAGGATTCTGATGTGGGGAGTCACAGACCCAAATTATAGGGTCTATTTCTAAACAAGTTGCAGAGCCATTTGCCCGGCGAATATCTGTGAATGTTCCTTCTGTGTGAATAAAGGCAAAAACAAACGATCTTAGAATATTTTCTGTTCTGTAGCTTTTCTTTAATAAACCAACCCCTATGTGTAGAGCATGAAAATGGATAATCAGAATGATTCAGGAGGGAAAGGGTACTGGCAGGATCACCAGGTACTTTCTGCCGAAATTAACTGTTGATTAAAAAAAAATTGCAGTGCATGTACAAGAGTTACTAGAAGAAAGACCGAGGAATATACTAATAAGATATGACAATATATGAGGGTCACATCCACTTTAATGTGGGAAATTCAGGGCTTGTCATGTGTCCCTGGCACTCAGCTCAAACATTTGTATCACGTTTTATCCTGAGTTGTATGTTGATGGTTTTTGTATATATTTCTTGTTTGTATCGCTTTTTTCATTTGTACCTTCTAGTAGCACACTTTTTATTAAATGCTCTTTCATTTTGTTTTAACAGTATCACTGAAATTCAGAAAGATGTGGAATATAGATTGCCAATTACTATACAAAATGTCACCATCAACATAAATGTGTAAGTATTACTTAGACTGTTTCCTCTGCGTTTTGTGACTAGTTTATGCTGAAGGGAACAAGTCTGGATAGTGATCTGGAAACTGTATAGACATGTTTTTATGCTCCGGTCCTAAGTAATGATGTCCCTGGGCTTGGTAATAAGCCAGTTCGCGTAAGCTTGCGCAGGACTGGAACTGTCACCCCCTTCTCCCAGTTCAATCAGTTGTGGGGAGAAGCATTTCCCATCCCGCAGTTATGTCACAAAGGCAGGGGATACCCCCCCTCAACCTGCACCTGCCACCACTGGATGGGCCAAGAGGAGAGTTTGGCAATGTCAATTTTGAATGGGCTCAGGCAAACTGGTTCACACCAAGCCCTCCAGTCCAGGTTCTCTAGTCTTAAGCAATCTATCATAATGTCCAGACATGTCATTGAGGGAGTCACATCTGTGTATAGAGAGATATCAACTGTGGGAAAATTGGTATTGCTTATGCACTTCAGCAGGTTGCTTCTGGAGGGGATCATCTCTGCCAAGAAGTTGTGAGTTGCCAATGCCTTATGCTGTCAGCTACCAGCTGCAGATCTTGGTTTATAGGCTGTAAATAAAAAACAATGGGCCAGATATGCACTTATTTGATGAATATATCTGTCAATCTGTATAACTGCAAATTGGTAGCCAAAAGTCTACATGTGATAATTGACCTCAAAGCGACTGCATCACAAGATACCTACTGAATTAAGGATGCCATTGGCTGACTTTAAGGTTGCAAATCAGTTCTAGGGCAAGCCCATAAATGACAGTGATGCTGTAGCTTCAGTTTTACTGTCCTGAGACTTTTATGTGGCCCAGGAATCAGGTTGGCATCTTCCATCTGTCAGGTTTCCCAGTTAGGGGTTTTGCTGTGGCAGTTTCTATTTAAAGCAGAGGTGCCCCAGCTGTGGTGAAACTAGAAATACCATCATGCTTCTGTCTCTGGGAGTCATGTCTGGCTGTGAGAGTCTTGCAATGCCTCGTGGGATTTGTAGTTCCACAGGAGCCAGAGGTTGCACACGCCTTCTTTTAAAGGATAGGTGCACCTTAGTGCTTTTCTCCTTCCGTACGTTTTCTCCCTTTGCTGAGTGCTTTGGTTATAGCTTGCATATTCTTGGATAAACCCTCTGGGCTCCGTGTTGTTTGGCTTGCCTGGTGCCTCACAACCTCTTTTCGAAATCTTGCCTGTGGGCAGTGTCCCCCCTGTGCATGCTTGCCACAGACTCCATTCGTTTCAGTCGAAGGTCCTTTGACAAGCTGATAGCCTGGAGATTGGCCTTCCATTGAAATCGATAGTCTTTGCCATGCATGCACAGGGGGCACACTGAATAGTTGGGAAGATTTGAAACAGCTTTGTGACTCTGGATAGGCTAAACAGTGAACATCGCTGGAAACCTGCAGGTTAGGTATGTATATGTGACTGCCAAAATGCTCAGCACAGAGAGGGACAACATTACTTGGCAGTAGATGATACTTTGAGTCAATTAGATCATGGGTTTTGGAGGGGGGGTTGGATGTTTGCACAGCCTCTATCAAGCTATATCTTCCCGGTGTAAACAGTCATATCATTAGTCAAGGGTAGGTAATCTCGGCACCCCAACTGTTGTGGAACTATGAGACATTGCAAGAGTCTGAAGGCTTCAGCCAAGACTGCCGGAGGCAGAGGCATGATGGGAATTGTACTTTCACCACAGCTGGAGTGCCGATGTTGCCTACTAATAGAATGTCTGTCTGTGCAATGGGCCATTCTGTAAATGTGGATGATGTTGTATTTATTTCTTTGTCAAGGAGACAAAGAAATGTGTCTTTTTCTTTGCTCCCAGTTGCATTTGTATTCTTATTGTGTGATTGTGGCAATACATCTTCTAATGCATTTATCTTTCCTTTTTTGTAGTTTGCTTCCTCCACAATTTCCTCAAGAGAAACCCGTCATCACAGTCTTTCCTCCAATTAGACATCATCTAGTGGACACACAAGGCACAAGTGTCACATGTCCTTTAGTAAACAATGTATGTTTTTTTTGTGAGAGAAATGGTTTGTGTTAGGGTAAAAAGTAGAGAAACCCCAGTATGTGCAAATATTATATATTCTTCCTGTTTCCAAAGTTGCAAACTAGAAAGAGACATTGCTGCAGAGATTCAAGGTATGATGTAACCACATAACACTGGGAAGAGAAATGCTCTGTAAAACACACATTAGGTATGACTCTGGGAGGTATTATGGTTGTTAAGCAGCCCCTGTTGAGTGCTGGCTTCAGAGCAACAAAGTAAGGAGTAAAGGCCGCCATATACTGCCCGATTCACACAATCAGATAGCTATTGTATGCAGGCAGCCACGGGCACCCACAGCTGACGTTGGCACTGCTGAACAGTGACTGCATCTGATTGGTGCACCCACTGCTCCGATTTCTACTGAATAGGCCAAAATGCGAGCCATCTATGAGGACCTTAAGGAACATTAATTAAAGTAGAACTTCGGGCAAATTAAATCTTAACCCTTGCCGTGGACTACCCCAGCACTGCAAGGGTTAAGTGCTCAATTTGTCTAGGGAGCTAAAATAACAAAGTTGTACTCAACTAAACCACAATCCCAGTTTGCCCTAAGACCTCTACCTTCAGCCTCGCTGCTCCTCCACTCCAGCTGTCTGTGAGCCGCCATCCTATGAGGGGTACTGTGAGTACCCCCTTGCATTGCGGGGGTAGCCCCACTGCACGGGTTTAAAGTTTTTTTTGGTTTGCGCAGAGTTCTTCTTAAGGGTAAGGATTGTTATAGATGGAAACAAATATGACCTTGATTTCCATTTTAAAGCATTATGGGTATTACACAGAGATACGTAGAAATGGAAAGTATACATTACATCCCAGAGGTTTATAGCCCAGTGATGTCTTATGATGGAAATCCATAGTTTATCACAATAGAAAGTCCAAGTAAGTTCTAGTAAATATAATAGGATGGCATCACTCGGTGAGCAGCCATATGTTGTTTAATTAAAAGTTGTAAGAAGAGTATGATATGCTAACCAAGTCTGATTAACATAGATTACTGGAACACGACATCATAGCCAAGGCATTGCTCATCAGGGAAAGCAACATCTGATCATAAAATGTAGGCACATGAGCAAACAAGGCAAACTGCCAAAGTAGTAAAAACATAGCTACTACCTAACATAGCATCATGCAGAGAAGGGTGGCAAGGATAGTGGCAGAAGTAACATCTAGCTTATTCCTTTTAATAGGTAAAATGGTGACAAAACAGCATATGTAATACTGCGTTATATTGAAAGTATTTCCCATTACATATTCATTCCTGGCACATATTACAGTATTCTATTTCTATGTTCCTCCATGTACTAGTTTACCTATGGACTGTGTAGCTTTCCATTCTAGTGAGAGCGGATTGTCCATGTGGGCCCCCATCACATAGCATAAACATATACAAGAACCATCTTCCCAATGTCTTGTATCATAATTCTGTTTCAGATTTTGCTTGCAGGGCCACTGCATAGATCTAGTAAGATGAAAGCTTTTATTATAGGAGGAGTTCTCCTTTTCCTGAACCTGTTTTCCTAGGGTGCCTCCTGTTCAACAGTGAGACTGGCACCCCTGTGCTTTACTAGAAGTGTTTAAAAATAAAAATTCAGCCTGTGAGCGGGTACTCTAAGATGTCTGCCTTACCTTTTTTGGATAGAAGGTATCTTCTGTGCACCTCTCTGGTTTGCTTTCTGTATTCCCCTGTATGACCACACGATGCTTCCGGCCTCCTGTGGCACTCTAAATCTCTAAGGCACTAGGTTTTAGGTGTGCATGTAAAGCTGAATAATGCTTTAGGCACTAGTAAGGACTCTAAGCCTGAAATAAGTGCTTTTAAATACCCTTTGTAGCAGCATATTAGTGGGCATCTAAAGGAAAACAGCAATGATTTTAGGTCAGATGTTTGGTTTTTATAATGGTATTTTGTATACTATTTTACGAATATATTTATATCATGACTAAGGATTCCCAGTACACTATGGTTTACCCAAAGAGAGCGCAGCAGCCTGCCTTGTGCTGTTTGATTGAAACCTTGGGCTAAGCTGTTTGGAAATGGGTGAATCATTCTCACTCTATGTAAACTGAAGTAACAAGCATTTTACAACCTACCATTAGGCCTTGTTCACACCAAATGCAGACCAGATCCGGTCAGGTTTCTGCACACGCAGTGTAGTGGGTTGTGCCGCGTTTTAGACGCGTTTTGGATGCGTTTAGGGCCGGTTTTGGTAAAAAAAAAAAAAAAAAGATCCAGAGCAGGTAAAATAGGGCTTGCCGCATTTTTTTCATCCGGTCTGGATCTGGTCTGGATCCGCACGCTGCGATGTGAACTGGAGGTCAAAATACCATAGGAATACATTGGACGCAGTTTTGATCCGGTCTGCACCTGCTCTGGTCCGGATCTGCTCCACGCTTGGTGTGAACAAGCCCTTAAGCTGTCTGATGACATGTGGAAAGGACACCAAAGCTTCACCTGCTTGCTAAAAAGAAACTCTAAATATTAATTTGCATTATTTGATATTTACTGGATTTATTTTATTATGATCGAACAAAATCATGATTTCTTTTCCTTTTAATCTATACGGTAATACTTTTTCGGTGATGTTTACCATTAGGTCGATTTTTCTAAGACTTTAAATATGTAGCTAATTTTCTTTTGTGTTTCTTTCTTCAGTTTACTATGCACTCTGATCTTGGGAAAATAGTGCAAAATTTGTTAGAAGAATTTTGGAAGAATCCTCCAACACTAGCCCCAGCTTCCGGCACTTTTCCTTAGTAAGTAGCAGTGGTATGTTTTAATGATGGTGGAAACGGCATAGTTATGGCATCGATGGCTACATAGTTCTAGCAGTGTAATGTTGTCTTTACAGCAGTTGTGTGTGTTTGATAAAAAGGAAGTTATCCGTCAAAAAGAAAAGCATTCATTTTGGATAAAGCATAAATGGGGGGCAGCTCTCAAAAATGATTTGCAGGATTCACAGATGTGGTGTGCATAGCTACCAAATTCCTTCCATCCATTTGCGTTTACTATGTCTGGCTGACCTATGTGTGCACCCCACTGACTTAATGGGAAATCTTCACATACACTGTTGGGTACCATTAGCACAAGCTGATCGGGGGGGGAGCAGTTATGTGAGGGCTGCAAAAGTAAGTAATACTTTCAGGTCAGGAACCACATTTTTTTTTCTCTGCTTACATTTATATTCTTCATTTTGATAAAAGGTATTTTTATAGACATGTAGAGAAATGGGCAGCACAGTGGCGTAGTGGTTAGCACTTCCGCCTTGCAGCACTGGGGGTCCCTGGTTTGAATCCCGGCCAGGTCACTATCTGCAAGGAGTTTGCATGTTCTCCCTGTGCTTGCGTGGGTTTCCTCCCGGTACTCCGGTTTCCTCCCACACTCCAAAGACATGCTGGAAGGTTAATTGGCTCCTCTCTCTAAAGGTGGCCATACACTCGACCACCATCGCAAGACCTTAGTCTTGCGATGGTTGTACAGGGATTAAAAAAACGTACGATCTGCCTATCTTGGACAGGGAGATCGCACTCTCTGAAATGCTGAACAGGGCAGTGTGCGCGTGCGGCATTTGTCTTCCGAGCACCGTTCTAACCAGCCGAGAATCGTACGATTCCCGGCTGGTTTTCGAACATGCTGGTTCGATGGAAGACATGCGACCGTACAGTAGAAACGGTCGCACGTCTCCGTTCACACTACTCGATTCTCGTACGATCGCGGGATTTCCCACGATTCTCGTACGAAAAAAAAAAAAAACACAGTAAAAATCCACCACGAACGCAGGCAACGCGAGAATCGAGCAGTGTATGGGCACCTTAAGTTGGCCCTGTATGTATGTATGTGAGATGGGGACCTTAGATTGTAAGCTCCTTGAGGGTAGGGACTGATGTGAATGTGCAACTATGTAAAGTGCTGCGTAAATTGTTGGCACTATATAAATACCTGTAATAATAAATGTTGCCACTCCAAGCCTATATGAAAATCCCCCACCTCTGGAACTCCGGGTACCGACCATAAGAGAGCCCAGCCATGCTTAACCACATTCTGTGAACTCTGTAGAAAAGCAGGAAGTGGCACGCCGATGTCACATCAATTCTGACATTATTAGAACTGTACATAGCACAGTACAGCCCTGTCTGACCACATAGATGTATACTGTATCTCCAACCTTAAAAATCCACTCCAAGAGTCCACTGAAAAATGAGGGATTATAGTTTATGCCAAAGCCTAGCGCTGATGGTGTAAGCTGCGGAGAGAAAATGATGCAGTAGGCCCTTTGTATATGATCCTGGTATGTGTACCTGGTAAACGAGACCAGCGTGTTCATATCCTGATCTGTTTATGGCAGCCACACTAGGAGTGGAAGATTGATGGTAATCCACGCTCCCTGCAGAGCAGAAAGCTGAATTTCATCCTTACTTAGCCTGTCAATAACCTTATCTGCAGCTTAACATCTTTGGTATTCTAATAGGATTTTAGGGTAACTCTGTGTTAAACGTGTGTTTACCTTTCTTCAGACTGCTGCTATTCATAAGAACTATCTGGGCAGATTACAGTGTGCCTCTTAGGCCAATGAATTACAAAGAGAATGAGTAAACCACGTCACTTACTTCAGATTGGCGTGGAGCAGTTCAATATAAGGGCTCATTTGCCAGCATTCCGTCCTACTAATTAATAAAATTGTAGTAAGTTTCAGCTGCATATTTTATAATGCATTTGAATTTCCATAAAGTTCTATCCCACTCCTAATCAGGAGTTATTGGGAGTGGGATAGAAGTTTGTAAACTTATTGAAGATTTCCATAAGATGTACTTCAATGCACTGGCACAATTTCACTCTTGTGGAGATGCACTTGCTTCAATGCTATTACAAAGCCTGCCATCTGAACAATGTAACATTATCATTGCTTGATGGAAGCAATGCATTATGGCAGGGCTCAAGAAATCCCAGTTGACATGGCAACTATAAATTGCGTCTTGGCGCTTGGCTTTTGTCAGCCCATTCGCCTCCGCATCAGTCCTGCTTCTCCTGCTCTCTTCCTTGCTACGGTGCCTGCGGCATGCACTGCTTTCTCCTCCAGTTACCTCCCCTATTGATTAACAGCAGGCAATGGGCGGGTGCAATAGCCAGCCTGCTATTGGCTTCTGCAATGTGAAATAGCCAATAACGGGTTGGCTATTGCTCCCAGCCACTGCCTGCTGTGTTTACATTTGGCTTCCTCAGCAGGCGGCTGTCATTCCCCAGCTAAAGCTGTTCACCCATGTGACAGCAATT
This sequence comes from Nanorana parkeri, assembly GCF_000935625.1. Lineage (NCBI taxonomy): Eukaryota > Metazoa > Chordata > Amphibia > Anura > Dicroglossidae > Nanorana > Nanorana parkeri. The sequence continues at coordinate 759,589 of NW_017307082.1, forward strand.
AAGATATATTTTTTTTGTTAAAATAAATGTTAAATACAATTAATAATACCAAACACAAAAAAAAAAAAAAACACAGTAAAAATCCACCACGAACGAAGGCATACAAA
>NW_017307082.1:759725-762751 GCF_000935625.1 Nanorana parkeri
TTTACTTTTTTTTTTTTTTTTTTAGCAGGCTGCTAGATTCAAAGCAAATTTGTCAAGCCCTTCATTATGGGATATGTAGTCTTGAGGAATAGAGATTGCATGACATCAAGCAGCAGGGAAAGAGATGCAAAGCACACTGAGAATCCAGGAAGTTGTTGAAAGTGATGTACTTTTTTTCCAGTAAGCTTGTATTGCATTATCAAAAACAACTCATATGTATTCCTATTACAATGCTGATGTTATAACTGGGTAGTATATGCCGGGACTTTACAACTCCTTTATGTTCAGAGCAGAGTTCTAGAGAGTAAAGCTGGCCATACACTTTAAAACCATCGCACGACTTTCGTCTTGCGATGGTTGTAAAGTAATTATAAGCTTGTACGATCTGCCCATCTTGGACAGGCAGATTGTACTTGCGATCATCGCAAGCCCGTCCCGCTGAGGGGAGGGCTTCTCGATGATTCCAATGCCGCACGGGCAGTGTGTGCTTGCGCACACTGGCCTGTGCGGCATTTGTCTCCCGAGAACGCCACTAACCCGCCGACAATCGTACGATTCTTGGCGGGATGTGTGTGTTTGATAAAAAGGAAGTTATCCGTCAAAAAGAAAAGCATTCATTTTGGATAAAGCATAAATGGGGGGCAGCTCTCAAAAATGATTTGCAGGATTCACAGATGTGGTGTGCATAGCTACCAAATTCCTTCCATCCATTTGCGTTTACTATGTCTGGCTGACCTATGTGTGCACCCCACTGACTTAATGGGAAATCTTCACATACACTGTTGGGTACCATTAGCACAAGCTGATCGGGGGGGGAGCAGTTATGTGAGGGCTGCAAAAGTAAGTAATACTTTCAGGTCAGGAACCACATTTTTTTTTCTCTGCTTACATTTATATTCTTCATTTTGATAAAAGGTATTTTTATAGACATGTAGAGAAATGGGCAGCACAGTGGCGTAGTGGTTAGCACTTCCGCCTTGCAGCACTGGGGGTCCCTGGTTTGAATCCCGGCCAGGTCACTATCTGCAAGGAGTTTGCATGTTCTCCCTGTGCTTGCGTGGGTTTCCTCCCGGTACTCCGGTTTCCTCCCACACTCCAAAGACATGCTGGAAGGTTAATTGGCTCCTCTCTCTAAAGGTGGCCATACACTCGACCACCATCGCAAGACCTTAGTCTTGCGATGGTTGTACAGGGATTAAAAAAACGTACGATCTGCCTATCTTGGACAGGGAGATCGCACTCTCTGAAATGCTGAACAGGGCAGTGTGCGCGTGCGGCATTTGTCTTCCGAGCACCGTTCTAACCAGCCGAGAATCGTACGATTCCCGGCTGGTTTTCGAACATGCTGGTTCGATGGAAGACATGCGACCGTACAGTAGAAACGGTCGCACGTCTCCGTTCACACTACTCGATTCTCGTACGATCGCGGGATTTCCCACGATTCTCGTACGAAAAAAAAAAAAAACACAGTAAAAATCCACCACGAACGCAGGCAACGCGAGAATCGAGCAGTGTATGGGCACCTTAAGTTGGCCCTGTATGTATGTATGTGAGATGGGGACCTTAGATTGTAAGCTCCTTGAGGGTAGGGACTGATGTGAATGTGCAACTATGTAAAGTGCTGCGTAAATTGTTGGCACTATATAAATACCTGTAATAATAAATGTTGCCACTCCAAGCCTATATGAAAATCCCCCACCTCTGGAACTCCGGGTACCGACCATAAGAGAGCCCAGCCATGCTTAACCACATTCTGTGAACTCTGTAGAAAAGCAGGAAGTGGCACGCCGATGTCACATCAATTCTGACATTATTAGAACTGTACATAGCACAGTACAGCCCTGTCTGACCACATAGATGTATACTGTATCTCCAACCTTAAAAATCCACTCCAAGAGTCCACTGAAAAATGAGGGATTATAGTTTATGCCAAAGCCTAGCGCTGATGGTGTAAGCTGCGGAGAGAAAATGATGCAGTAGGCCCTTTGTATATGATCCTGGTATGTGTACCTGGTAAACGAGACCAGCGTGTTCATATCCTGATCTGTTTATGGCAGCCACACTAGGAGTGGAAGATTGATGGTAATCCACGCTCCCTGCAGAGCAGAAAGCTGAATTTCATCCTTACTTAGCCTGTCAATAACCTTATCTGCAGCTTAACATCTTTGGTATTCTAATAGGATTTTAGGGTAACTCTGTGTTAAACGTGTGTTTACCTTTCTTCAGACTGCTGCTATTCATAAGAACTATCTGGGCAGATTACAGTGTGCCTCTTAGGCCAATGAATTACAAAGAGAATGAGTAAACCACGTCACTTACTTCAGATTGGCGTGGAGCAGTTCAATATAAGGGCTCATTTGCCAGCATTCCGTCCTACTAATTAATAAAATTGTAGTAAGTTTCAGCTGCATATTTTATAATGCATTTGAATTTCCATAAAGTTCTATCCCACTCCTAATCAGGAGTTATTGGGAGTGGGATAGAAGTTTGTAAACTTATTGAAGATTTCCATAAGATGTACTTCAATGCACTGGCACAATTTCACTCTTGTGGAGATGCACTTGCTTCAATGCTATTACAAAGCCTGCCATCTGAACAATGTAACATTATCATTGCTTGATGGAAGCAATGCATTATGGCAGGGCTCAAGAAATCCCAGTTGACATGGCAACTATAAATTGCGTCTTGGCGCTTGGCTTTTGTCAGCCCATTCGCCTCCGCATCAGTCCTGCTTCTCCTGCTCTCTTCCTTGCTACGGTGCCTGCGGCATGCACTGCTTTCTCCTCCAGTTACCTCCCCTATTGATTAACAGCAGGCAATGGGCGGGTGCAATAGCCAGCCTGCTATTGGCTTCTGCAATGTGAAATAGCCAATAACGGGTTGGCTATTGCTCCCAGCCACTGCCTGCTGTGTTTACATTTGGCTTCCTCAGCAGGCGGCTGTCATTCCCCAGCTAAAGCTGTTCACCCATGTGACAGCAATTAAGATATATTTTTTTTGTTAAAATAAATGTTAAATACAATTAA
>NW_017307082.1:762949-768186 GCF_000935625.1 Nanorana parkeri
TCCTGGCTCCTTTTTTTTTTTTTTTTTTTTAGCAGGCTGCTAGATTCAAAGCAAATTTGTCAAGCCCTTCATTATGGGATATGTAGTCTTGAGGAATAGAGATTGCATGACATCAAGCAGCAGGGAAAGAGATGCAAAGCACACTGAGAATCCAGGAAGTTGTTGAAAGTGATGTACTTTTTTTCCAGTAAGCTTGTATTGCATTATCAAAAACAACTCATATGTATTCCTATTACAATGCTGATGTTATAACTGGGTAGTATATGCCGGGACTTTACAACTCCTTTATGTTCAGAGCAGAGTTCTAGAGAGTAAAGCTGGCCATACACTTTAAAACCATCGCACGACTTTCGTCTTGCGATGGTTGTAAAGTAATTATAAGCTTGTACGATCTGCCCATCTTGGACAGGCAGATTGTACTTGCGATCATCGCAAGCCCGTCCCGCTGAGGGGAGGGCTTCTCGATGATTCCAATGCCGCACGGGCAGTGTGTGCTTGCGCACACTGGCCTGTGCGGCATTTGTCTCCCGAGAACGCCACTAACCCGCCGACAATCGTACGATTCTTGGCGGGGTTTCAAGCCTGGTCGGGAGACAAAAGACGTGCGATCGTACAGTAGAAACGGTCGCACGCCTTCCATACACCTGCCACGGGGGGATCACCCGCGATTATCATACGATAATCGGCAGGTTTATGGGCACCTTTACTCCTTTGATTCATAATAGTAGCACATGCAATCTTCTCATGGGTGGCAATCAAGGTAAAACTGCAAAAGTGTCACTGATATAAAACTTGTTCTTTTTAAAACCATATTAATAGATATGCTATTTGTGGTGGATAAGGATAATGTGACTGCACATTTTCACTTTTGTATACTTGGAACAGACCCAAACAATAGACTAGATGGCAAAAGTCAAACTTGATGCACTTCTTTTGTAGTCACTGAAAAGCCTTTTAATCCCTTCACGACCTATGACGGGAAAGTCTGACGGTGTTATACAGAACACACAGGGAGTCTGTTCCGCTTTGTCGAGCTGGTGACCGGCTTTACAGTAGAAGCGATTCTGGTGGCTCAGCTGCCGCCAGATCTCTTCTATGATCTGGTAGCCGGGCCGGCACCTAAACTGTCATAGGTCGGCTCAATAGATCGGGAAGTGAGCGAACACATACTGTCGCTCGCTTGCTTCTTGATCCTGTCCCTGCAGAGAGCTGTGACTGTCACTTACGACTCCCTGCAGGGATCCCCCGTCCGATCCTCCAGCGCTGACTGGCGGAACGGGAGGGGGCGGGTACAGCTGCCTCTGCCTCTAGATAGGCAGAGCCGGCTGTTAATCCCGCAGCTGGGTGGGTCCAGACAGTATTGTCGGGATCCGTCCCGGCTGCGGCGTCTCAGTATACCGTGAGCTCTAGCTCGTGGTATACTGAGCTTTGGGTGATGGTAGGACGCTAGTTTGTGTCCTCCCGTTACCCTTAGGAGAGCTATGGGGGAAAAGCCCTAACCCCATAGTTCTCCTTTAAGTGCATTTTTCACGTGATAATAAGTTACGCTAATGTTGTGCAATATAAAAAATGTGCAACCGCCACCATTTTATTCTATAGGGTCATGGCTTTCAGAAAATATATAATGTTTGGGGGTTTTAAGTAATTTTCAGGCCTAAAATGTGGATTATAACATGTAAATGAAAAAAAGGCCTTGGTCCTTAACCTCCTTGGCGGTATTCCCGAGTGTAGCTCGGGGTTACTTCTCCATACCCTGAGCTACACTCGGGAATATCCCACAGTATTTACTTACCTTGTCCCTCGAGTCCTCCGGCCAGCGCCGGCATCTGTCTTCCGGGTTCCGTCCCTTGCGAGCTGACGCGTCGCATGGGGGCGGAACCGGCGGGAAATTCCAAAAAGAAACCCCGGAAAGAAAGAAACAAAATAAAATAACGAAAAAAATTGTGCCGAAAAAATAACGAAAAGCGAAATAATCATACCGCCAGGGAGGTTAAGGGGTTAAGGAAGACCTACAGGAATTAAAAAATGTTTACCTTTGCAGTGGGGCTACCCCCTTACTGCAAGGGTTAAGTTGTCGTATCGTCTAGGGGAGTCAAATAAAGCAGATATACTTGTCTTCATCAGTGCACATCCCTCTCCCTCCGCTCCAGCTGTGGAATGTGTCTTGGCTTCATCGCATCTAATGCAAGTGAATGGACCTGCATTAGATGTGATGACGTTGGCGATCCTCAGACCGCTGGAGACCAGGTAGTAACATTCTGTACTTCCCTTTACAGTTGTTTGAAACTCGTGTATGAAGTGAGTGTGTGGTGTAAGACTATGAACCCCAGTGTGAATTATGACATTGTTTTCTTTTTTTCCTTTTTAGCTTGTACAACAGTACCACGGGACATCCTCCTTACCCTCCTCCTTCCGGCTTTTCTTTTCTTCCATCTTTCCCCACACAAGAAACCAATCGTTCAGTCCCCGCATCGGAGACTGTTTCTTCCAACTACAACTTTGCCAAAGCTGCTGCCCCTTACTACGGCCTAATAACTGACTTGCCTCTACCCGTCCCCACTTCTGAAGTGAGTACATAGTCTGAGCTAAATATATAGAGCTGTGAATTACTAACTAAAATTGGGAGCTGGAGGCCCAGAGTTTTCTTTTAGAATATTGTGGAAGTTGCACCTAATTCTAGATTTCTCTGACTCGCCTCAGATAATGGGCAATACAGATCAGTAATGTTTATAAGGTGGCCCTATTATGTAAGGTAGTTGCAATTTGTAGCAGGAGAGAAATAACCTTTCATATGCTAATATATATATCTATATATTATTTATTATTATTATTTATTTTTTTGATAAAGTGGAAAGGAGTAGAGCAGGTATAAAAAGTTATAGATTTCCTGGCACAAAGTTCCTCTGAAGATCTCCTCCTTCCACACTGAGGAGCAGACACCAAGTTTTCAAGAGCAGAGGAAAGATGATCAGCCTTCTTGAGCTGGCCTCTTCCTACTGCAGATGTTATAACTGTATACACAAACTGCCTTATCACATTCCATAAACGTTATTACAGATTCTCCAGCACAAAGTTCCTCTGAAGATCTCCTACTTCCACACTGGGGAGCAGACACCAGGTTTTCTCCTGCAGTGAGAATCTGATCAGCCTCTTTGTGCTAGCCTGTTTCTACCACAGATGTTATTATAACTGTAGACACAAAGTGCCTCATCACCTTCCATAAAAGATATTACGGATTCCCCAGCACCAAGTTCCTCTGAAGATCTTCCACACTGAGGAACAGACACCAGGTTTTCTCCGGCAGTGAGAATCTGATCAGACTTGCTGAGCTAGCCTTTTTCTACCACAGATGTTATTATAACTGTGTACACAGACTGCCTCATCACCTTCCATAAAATTTGTTATAGATGGAGATCCTTATTGCTAAAAAGCCCCCACTAAAACATTTGTTTTGCTTGTATATTATGTGTAGGTGGGCATTAACGGCTTTACATATAAGATGCCTGATCTTCCGGATACTTTCCCTGAACTTTCAGAATTAAGGTAACTGATCTGGAAAATGTCATGTTCGGTTTTTCTGTAGGTTTAATGAAGCATCAGTGAAGGTTGTTTCAATTGTAGGGATTTATAGCTGAGTTCTTACTGAATGAAATACTTATTGATTCTTTATAACTTTATTGCTCTTGTGAGGCAACACATTTTTTCATGTCGGAGAGCCAATTGTGCCTCACTGGCTTTAGTGGCATAATAATTACATTTTGCAATAAAACCATATTTATCGAGCTTGATTCATGTTTGTATGTAATGCTAATGAAGAACATCTGAGTAGTCCTCTTCATTCTTGTTTAGGCAAGAGTAGTAGAAAATAAAATTTTTCATTAACGGGAAGTAAGGTAACACTAGGAAATTGTATATAATCGCTTTACTTGTAAGGATGTGCACATTTTGTACTGTTGCAGTACATATCCACACAAGATTGCATCCTTTGCATGTTTATTATAGTGCATACATATTTTACCATTGAATACATAGTCCAGACTCTTCTGGTCTGTTTAATTGTATCTAATTGCTTGTGACATTGAACAGGCCCTTCTACTAGCTCCATAACCATCCACAGCCACATATTAGGCTGCCAGTGATACAGAAAGAGTTTTGCAACTACAAGTCATTTGTCGACGTCAAGACCAAATGTAGCAGTGCCAGTATGTCTTGGTTTTCTTGACAACTCCGTGACTTGTTTTTCTATACACAGGAAGTACACGGATACATTTTATTAAGGTACAATCAAAGCCATGTGATTACAATGACCTGACTTTATGATCACTTTATCGGTGAACCATGCTGATTGATCTCTGATCATTTGTGGGTACTGGAGCTGTTTGTGACATCCTAGTCTGGCAGCTAGTGTCAAGTAAGCGCAGGCAGTTATAAAAGACCTCCCTCCAGTTAAATTGTGTATTTAGTAAAATCATGTAAACAGTACCACAATTTGAAAACTGGCTGTACACTAGTGCCATTTTTGGCTGTTTGTCTGCATTCATGTTTAAAGTCATTTTGCAGTAGAAAAAAAATGTTTAGAAAAAGTTTCTTTAGCCTTTTGGAAGAGATTTCTTAATAAATCTATGGTCATTTGTAGGGCTGCAGCTAACGATTATTTTCATAATCGATTAGTTAGCCGATTATTAAGTTCGATTAATCGACTAATTGGATAAAAAAAAAAGGGGGTTCAGTGATGGACTACTAGTTTCTATTGAGATTGTAGTCCATCACGGGAGCAAGCTTGGCGCGGTGGAAGTAAAAAAAGTGTGGTGTGCAATATAGTACATTATACAGCGGCGCAGTGCAGAATACCAGCAGCTATAGAGGAATGTAGCAATAGTACATTATACTATAATGTACTATTGCTGGGATTTGTAGTCCTCTGTAGCTGGGGTTATTCTGCATTGAACTGTATATAATGTATTATTGCTGGGATTTGTAGTCCTCTATAGCTGGTGGCATTCTGCAGTGCGCTGTATAATGATTATACGGCGAAATGCAGAATACCAGCAGCTATATAGGAATACAACAAATGCCAGCAACAGTGCAACATTATACTATAATGTACTATTGATGGCATTTGTAGTCCTCCATAGCTGGTGGTATTCTCCATTGCGCTGTATAATGATTATACTGCACAATGCAGATTACCACTGACCAGTTATAGAGGAACTACAAATCCCAGCAATAATACATTA
>NW_017307082.1:768355-770007 GCF_000935625.1 Nanorana parkeri
GTACGCGGTCCAGTTCTGGTCACCAGTACTAAGAAAAGATGTCCTTGAGTTGGAAAAAGTCCAGCGGAGGGCAACCAAACTAATTAGGGGTATGGAGGACCAGAGCTACGAGACAAGGCTACTAAATTTAAACATGTTCACATTGGAGGTGAGGAGATTAAGGGGGGATATGATCTCCATGTACAAAATGTTCAATGGTGGTAGCAACATTAGCGATAAACTGTTTAAAATTAATTCCATTACAAAAACTAGAGGCCACCACCTAAAATTGGTGGAAAAAAAATTCCAGCACAAGGGGCGAAGGGGGTTCTTCACAGTAAGATCAGTTAGGGTCTGGAACTCACTGCCACAGGCGGTGATTTCAGCAAAGAATGTGGAATTGTTCAAGAAACTTCTGGACGATTTCTTAAGGGACCGTAATATACAGGGGTACAGGTAATATACAGGGGTACAGGTACTCCTAGAATGAGATCCTAATAGGTTGGACTTGATGGACTAATGTATTTATTCAACCTCAAATACTATGTAACTATGTAACTATGTAACAAGCACTCACATTGACATGTTTTTCATGCATTATTATTGACATAAACTATGATGCTGCTTGTAGAGTATTGTTTTCATGCAGTGATTATCTGCTGCCCTCTTGTGGCCTTCTCAGGAAATACCTCTGTAATGTTAAAAACGAGCAAATATTCTTCTATTTGTCTTACAAATTGGGATGGATATGAGTTTGCCTCAAGCTGGCTCACTTATCCATAATCATCATTTTATGGTGTCTGAATTTTCAGAGATCCAGAATACTGCCTATTCCATTATTTTCATTACTTTTATCATAGGTGGACTAGGTAATATCACTCTGTGTTTTAGCGGCCTGTGATTGCTGTACTTTGCATTAGGGCTGCAGCTAACGATTATTTTCATAATCGATTAGTTAGCCGATTATTAAGTTCGATTAATCGACTAATCGGATACAAAAAAAAGGGGGTTCAGTGATGGACTACTAGTTTCTATTGAGATTGTAGTCCATCACGGGAGCAAGCTTGGCGCGGTGGAAGTAAAAAAAAGAGTGTGGTGTGCAATATAGTACATTATACAGCGGCGCAGTGCAGAATACCAGCAGCTATAGAGGAATGTAGCAATAGTACATTATACTATAATGTACTATTGCTGGGATTTGTAGTCCTCTGTAGCTGGGGTTATTCTGCATTGCACTGTATATAATGTATTATTGCTGGGATTTGTAGTCCTCTATAGCTGGTGGCATTCTGCAGTGCGCTGTATAATGATTATACGGCGAAATGCAGAATACCAGCAGCTATATAGGAATACAACAAATGCCAGCAACAGTGCAACATTATACTATAATGTACTATTGATGGCATTTGTAGTCCTCCATAGCTGGTGGTATTCTCCATTGCGCTGTATAATGATTATACTGCACAATGCAGATTACCACTGACCAGTTATAGAGGAACTACAAATCCCAGCAATAATACATTATTCAGCGCGATGGAGAATACCAGCAGCTATAGAAGAACAACAAATCCCAGCAATAATACATTATACAGGGTGTTTAATATATTATTGCTGGGATTTGTTGTTCCTCTATAGCTGCTGGTGTTCTACAGTGTGCCGCTTTTTTTTTTTTT
>NW_017307082.1:770497-780977 GCF_000935625.1 Nanorana parkeri
AACACACAGGAAACATTAAAAAGCTCCCGGCCGATCTCGACTTACCTTGAATGACGGTGTTGTCGGCGGGCAGCGGCGTTGTTCGTTCTCGGCAGGCAGCGGCGAGTTGGGAAGCTCACCGGGAGGAGAGGGCCAGACGCATGTCCCCAGCGTAGGCGCGAGCGGCTTAACTGACGTGGCGTGGCGTAAGCGGCGGGCGTAAGCAGCGTGAGCGGCGAGCGGGAAATTTGAATTTTAGCCGACGAATCGACGATGGAAAACGTTGGCAACGTTTTCCATTGTCGATTTTAATCGACTTAATCGAATAATTGTTGCAGCTCTAGTCATTTGTTTATCCCCGTGTACACCACCCCTGTGCTGCAAACTCCTGACATTTCATACTTCTCTTGCAGTGTGTCCCAGCTCTCAGAGATGATTGAACAGGAAGATGTTATTTTGGAACAGTTTGTTAATCTGCCACAGTTAAAACAGATAATATCTGATAAGGACGACCTTGTGAAAAACATAGAGGAACTAGCAAGTAAGAATGGTCAGATCTGTTGCTCAGTTCTATGTTGTGTGTAATCCGTTTACAAAATTCCTTTTTCTTTTCTTTTTAGAAAAGAATCTTAAGCTGGAGCCCATTCTTGAGTCAAAGCGGCAGGCACTGTTAGACAAAGTAAGTGTGATGAAAGTCATGTTTGCTGGGATGGTCTTACTGCTATTTTGTCTTCATCTTTGAGGTTTTTTGTGTTTTCTCTTCCAGTATGAGCTTCTCACACAAATGAAAACAGCATTTGAAAAGAAGTTGCAAAGACAGCATGAGCTGAGTGAGGTCTGTATAGTATGTATGTATGTATGCATGCATGCATACGTATGTGTATTGTATCTGTGTGTATCAGTGAACCTGTTTAGAAAGTCCTACCTAAAAGTTGGTACCACAAAGTGTTTCCTAATGCATTTGGTATCCAGAAAACCTTCCTCTATGTACCTCCCTGATCTAGTTTGATTGCTCTGCATTTTTTTTCTGACTTCTGGGGCCAAGTTTTGCCCATCTACTATCCTCATGTCCAGTGAGTGCATTTCATTAGCAGTTAAGGGCACTGTTGTAAGGCGGAGAGGGGGTTTAAGTGGCTCTCTTGTTCACTTTTTAACGGCTCATTCAGAAGGGGATGCACCCCCATAAAATTACCCGATCCAAGAAGGGACAGGTGCTGCGTGGTCACATGCACACTAAACCTGAACATCTGTGCGGGTCCGGGTGCCCACACTTGGACACAGAGAGTGTGCATCCAAGTGCAGTCACCCGGACCGCCACAGATGTGCAGGTTGAGGTATGGGTGTGACCACGTGTACTTGCGTGCAACTGCATCCTCCCATAGGGAAGAACAGGCTGCTGCACGCAATTACAAGCAGCACCTCTCTATGCTGGGCTCAGGTCATTTTACAGACAAATACGCCCATCTGAATGAAGCCTTAAGCTGAACTGCGGTTAGCGTCTAAAAATAATCTTTGTGTGATTGCCACTAAAAAGGTAACGTGAATGTGACTCCTATCACCCAGTATGAACTGGTTGTGCCACAAAAGAAAGTGAATACATCTTTGTTAGCAGACTGTATTACCTATGACTTGCCGATAATGCTGCCTTGGCCAAGAGCTTTCATCCTTTGCAAACTATGCTTTATAATACAATTATTTATGTTGAACTAAGGCTACTATTGACAGATGGAAATGCAGGTAATGATAGTGTATCACCTGTCATCCTGACCGATGTCTATAAAAACACCCATAATACTCCGTTATGAACTTGGTGCTTGTTTGCCTGTGTAGAGCTCTACAGAATTTGTACACAAGTGCAAAGAGCAGACTCTATAAAGAGCAACTGCACTTCTTAGCTTTGCTTTATGTTCAGAATTATTAAATATTACTTCGTACATATCACTGCTTGTCATTTTCGATTTTTATGGTAAAACGAGATTTTAAAGCTGAACTCCAGGGAAATTTCAAAACTACCCTTGCAGTGGGGCTCCCCCTACACTGCAAGGGTTCAATGTTCGTTTTCTCCAGGGCAGCCTTTCCCTACCAGGGTGCGGTGGAAATCTTGGGTGCCCTCATGTCATTTTTTTTTTCATTTTAGACAGAGATATCAAGATTTTATGCATACTTTAAAAGGGTGCCAAGAAAAAGAAGGTTGAGAAATGCTGGTCAAGGGCGTCATTAAAAAGCAGCTTTACATATGTGGCTTATTCAATGGAAGAGTTGCTTCCTACATTGTTTAGACTTTATGTTGACGTTTTAGGGTCCTGATTGCCCAACTGCCTTCCCCTGTCCATGAAGAGCACTTTAGTGACCTTTTAAGGGCTCTCTTATTGGACAGGGTGTACACAAGTGGATGGTGCTTAGCCCAGAGGCCAGGCCCCTAACAAAATGCAACTAATTAAAAGAGCCCACAGGGGAGGGTTTGTAGCTAATGGAAAACATCTTGTGATCCATTCTCTGAGTAATTGCTTTTGTTAGATGCTTGGATAACAGGTCATTTTTGGAGCCTAATAATTGCTGATTACAACCCAATATGTGTATATACTAAGTCCCACTTTTTTCCCCCATTAGAGCTGCAGTTTGAGTGCTCTACAGGCTAGGTTAAAAGTGGCGGCACATGAAGCAGAAGAGGAGTCCGATAGTATTGCAGAAAACTTCCTTGAGGGAAAAACAGAAATAGACGATTTCCTAAACTTGTTCATGGAAAAAAGAACAGTAAGTATTTCTGCATGAGGTTAGCAAGCATTATAATATTTGCTGCTAATTCATCAATTAGAATAATTTGTAGTGTTAAGAAAAATTGCTACCTTTTTAATATGATTTTAGTGTATATATCATCAGAAAGCATTGGTTTATAATGTATTGGCATATATATATAATATATATAATATATATATATATATATATATATATATATATATCGAGGTTAATCTTGGTGAAGAGATCTCTGCCACACGCAGTATGCATCTAAACTGACCATATAACCCTAATACTGTTAAAACAGAAAGGATCATACATAGGCCAGCTAATTGGTAATGACCAGCCTGGGTTATCTGATTTGTGAAAACCTATGATTTATTAATGATACAGTGAGTCATCTGTTCTTTGGTTGATTGGTCCCTCCTCCTTTTTTTTTTCACAGTGCTGTCACAGTAGAAGAGCCAAAGAAGAGAAACTTCAACAGACCATATCACTACACAGCCAATACCATGCACCACTATAGGTACCGTACTAAACAAGTAACCTCTATATGTATAGCAGTGTATTGCTGTGCTCTTCAATACATGAAATAATTCAGTATGATTTTTGACCTGCAGGTACAATGTAGCTGCAATGTTCCAATAATTTAGTGTTCTGCATCTTTCTACGTGCAGGGATGTAGTAACTCTGTATGATAAGTTTTGGATCCACCCCATTGGATCCAGTGATACCACAGGACTTGTTATTCCTGTATGGCCAAAGCTTTTGGTCTGTGAGTCTGACCACTGAAAAACTTCCGTACCAAATGACTTAATCATTTGTTTGGTGCACACTGTATTCTTGTTCCTGTTGTGTTTATCAGTGTTCCACACTCGGGCAAAGAAAAGATGTGTTGTGATATTCTGCATGCACTTTATTTAAACATCCTTTTTTCCCTTTCTGGTTTTCTGCACTGTTCTATAATGGATTTTTAATAGCAGGCCCCATATTACTTGTTGTAGTTGCATTGAAGTAGTATTTTTGTGTGCCTCGTATTGTGCTTGTACGTCCTGTGAACACACCACATTCTAGGATCAAGTTAAAGATTATCTTTAGATTTAGATGGCTGCCAAAAGAAACATGGGTAGCAGGACCCATCTAATCCACTATAATCTTTATTAACTGCCTTATAACTGTAATGATTTCTGTAGGGATAATCATGTCTCCAGACAGCAATAGATTTGTGAAATGTTTTATGTACATTCTGTTATTGTTTAGATGTTCTCAGTGTGTAGCTACACTAACACCATAAAAAGAAATGTGTTTAACCAGCGTGGCAAGAAACCACGTGAAAACTGTAGTAATATGACAACTAGTCATAATCTTTCTATATCTGCAGGGCTTGAAAATTCACTCATCCTCTCGGGCGAGTGGCTTCCCGGCCGGGAGCTTTTTGGATGGCTGTAGAGCCACTGGATCTCTTGTATAATGCGTGTGCGCGCACCCCTGCGCCGCTGCCGATCTCCATCCCCATTGTGTCCAGTGAGGGCTCTGCAACCGGTGATCAGCGGGAGGTCATCACATCTCCCGCTGATCTCCTCGTTCTCTGAATGCAGGAGTGATATATATTACATCACTTCCGCATTCAGCTGTCATTCTCCAGCTTCCAGTTGTTTTGTCTGGTTCCAGTGACGCTATATACCTATAGCCAGCAGAAATAAAAAAAATTCTGCCTTCTAAACATTAACAAACCTGTTGGTGGCCACCTATACAAAGTGATGCTGCTCCAGAGATCCATAATGGCTGCAAATGCTCTCTGCCCAGCCACACTACCCTTCTGTGTTTCGGGCAACTGTCACTCAAGGGGTAGGTCTCAGTTTGGTGGCCAGGACCAGGTACTGGGTTCGGTTCACGTTTGTGCTTGCCTTTCTATAGTTAGAGGTAGGAGAAAATACTGGCTCTGACTTAGTGATTTCCAGTAAGTCTTGCAAGGTACATGAAAATCTAAAGTAGGAGATCTCAGGAGAATAAATGAAATGGATGAAAGAAAAATACAAAGGCTTTGTAGGTTTCAGCATTATTTAAATCCACTATTGTTTGCCCCTACTACCTTACTGTTGGTCCTTGTTGTTCCCACCTCATGTTTCCTCTTGGTGTTTTTTTTTAGATGTTCTCTGTTCTACTTGAGGACTATACACATCTATGGAAGTCTTTCCCCAGGGGTGTTCCTTACCTGCCATTGGGCACCAGAATCTTTTGGTGGCCTTCCTGGCAGTGGCAATTCCCCATTGATCCTCAGCAATTTATCTTTCAGCCACATTTTTCCTCCAGATATTTTCTACCTGTATCCAACATCCTTTGAATTTCTGTTGCACACCCCCCAAATTGCTTGGGAGCGCCCCACCTGTCTCTGCATATCTATCTTCCATTGAGGAACACAGGAATGCAAAGATAATTTTTGTTCTTGCAGTCCATTGAGCGGCACAGGTCCCACCCTATGTGTCTTAGCCCTATGTACTGCTTGCTTACAAAACTGAGGCATGAAGTAAGATTAGGAGGTGGGGTGATAGTGGGTGGATGTTCATCTTTTTCTTTATCAGTGTCAACCTACTGGTACTGAATAACACACAAGTCTCAGAATACATTCAATCCTGTCTCTCAATGGAATCCAAGAATAACATTTTACCGTTAGTCTTGACAGTGCTTATTCATTGATTGGTTCCACTTGTTGCTTGGAATTGCTCTTTTAAAATCACAATTTGATTGTACAGAAAATTAAATGATTTCAGTTCTCCAACAGACATAGCTGAGAGACAGATGTCTTCCAAGTCCAGTTATACAGGTTTTTATGAATATGTAGATTGACATCTGCTGCTTTCAGCCTTGAAAAATCATACGTTCTAGCTCTTCAGCCTGCCCGCTGTCCTTTGCTGGCACCACTGCTGTTGGTCAAAAGTTACATCTATTCTAAGCTCTTTGTACCTACCTCAGTCCTCATCTCAGGTTCTAGACATCAGTTCGGACAGAGGGCGATGTTTGTTTGGAAAGGCAGATCTTTGGCAATTAGAATGAAAAGCTGTGGGAGCATAAAATTCCTGCTTGCTAAAATGGATTAAAAATGCCCCAGTAGCCCAAACAGATTAGAATGAATCTTGAATATTTTAGATATACTCTGGGGCCCCATATTCTTGTTACTGTAAGATGTATATACTCCTCTAACGGGAACTGAGGAGATCAAATCTAATCCTCTTTATTCCCAAGGTGTGTTAAATGTACTATCCCTTTGATGAGGTTAATAATAAACCTTGAATATACCACCCAAGAATTAAAGTGCCTTTTAAATGACCTGACATGTCATTTGTTCCGAGTCAAGAATCCTGTATACAGTACCCCTAAAAAGGTTTGGGTGACTGCTTTTGTTTTGTTCTGTCATGACGTTGCCTCTCGGTTCATAAAGCTGTGGCTAATCGAATTTGCAGGAACATCTGAAAGAATAGACTTTGATAGACAGATTCTTGATTTTCTGCTTACCCTGCTAATGACGTAAATTTCACTGCTTCTTCCTCCTCAGTCTGCAATATCACCGTGATTACTGCAGCCTCATCCTGTTTGGCTTATGAGGCTACATGAATGACCTGAGTCTGTATTTATCTTTCTTTCTGAATCTGTATTATATTTGCCCCAGAATTGCTTGATCCTGAACAAAGCTGCTAATGACAGTCGTGACTACTGTGTCAAAAGAAGGCATTTCTTGGCTGAAGGTTCTGATGGAAAAAAAGTGTGCTGCCCTGCCGTGTTGGAGAATTGTAAGAGCAATTCCACTCCTGAGGTGGAACAAAGCCTGTTCCTAATAAAGGTTCTTCATACCCTAAAGATCTTAGTCTCCATGACTCTCCACAAGGCAGATTTTGGTCTTGGAGACCAATGTCTGGATCTTTTAGAATAATCTGGTCCTACCATATCAGTGAGGTGAGATTGTCGCAAGTGTATTTATGCAAAAGGAGCCTTCAGCTTGTATTATCCTTGAGCCTGTTGAATACCTTATTTTCATGAAGGAGCCAAGAAGGGTCCAGTGTGAGCTGACTGTGATTTGAAGCCTTTATATCTAAAGAAGGTTGGCTTCTTGTGATCAGTCTCGTACAAGAGTCCCTTCAGTTTTGCCTCTGATCCATCTTATATGTCGTAAAGCTTTCTTTTGCCTCTACTTTCAATCAGTATACTGCGAAGCAAAGGTTTTACTTATTTAGTCACCTCTACCGTTAGGCTTAGTGGTTAGTACTTCTGCCTTGCAGCACTAGGGGGGTCTCCGATTCAAATCCCGGTCAGGACACTATCTGCAAGGAGTTTGCTTGTTCTCCCTGTGCTTGCGTGGGTTTCCTCTGGGTACTCTGGTTTCCTCCCACACTCCAACGAAAAGCTGGAAAATGAATTGGCTCCTGTCAAATTGGTCCTCGTATGTTTTCAAGTGAGATAGGGACTTTAAATTGTAAGCTCTTTGAGAGCAGGGACTGCTGTTAATGTGCAACTATGTAAAGCACTGCATAAATTGTTGGTGCTATATAAATACCTGTAATCAATTATACTGAAATCAGTCTTATACCATATGTTGAAGGTGATCTTTCCATTTCCTTACTAATGAGATATTCTGCTTAGGGCCGCAACCAACTAATCGATTAATTGATAACCGATAATAGGAACAGTTGTCAACTATTCTCATTATCAGTTTAGTTGGATCCCCTAGCTCTCCTCCACGCTGGGAGGAGGGCACAGCAAGCAGTGAGTGGGTGCAGTAGCCAGACTGCTATTGCTAAGATATTGCAATTTGAAATGGCCAATAGCGGGCTTGCTATTCCACCCGCCCACTACCTGCTATAGTTACAGTCAGCTGCCGTCTGCGGAATCTTGCCACTGGCAGCTGTCATTCCCTGGCTGCAGCTATTAAAGTGCCATGTGCTTACCAAAAAAAAAACTATAAAAGGTGGTACAAAGTCATCGGTTTTGGCCTGACAAATTCTGCTGCGGGATGGGCCATTCATTCAATCGCACCTCCCACCCACAGTGTGATCGCCCACACTGGAACACACGGTACCTCGATGCCGTGCATTCCAGTGCAGTGCTATTTGCAAAAAAAGTGTATAGAGTTTTATTCTGAAGGTAACTTTGTAACACTGCATTTGTGTATTTTTTTTATTTTAAATTAAGGATGGTATTTATTTATTTTTTTTTAATCGATAATCAGCCAACTAATCGATTATGAAAATAATCATTAGTTGCAGCCCTAATTCTGCTAACCTTCTGTGAAATCCCAGGACAAAGCTTAACTATTAATTAAATGCACGAGATGTCAAGTCTGAGTGCCTCAGTGGAGCTCAGCAATGGTATTAGGGTGTCCTCAATCCCAAATAATTCCATGAAGTTGTGGTGCCAGCTGGAGTTTAGGCAATTCTGAGGGGTATCTTATATATGTGATTCAGTTGTATGCAAGCAGTAAAAATAAAAGGACGTCTTTACCACCACTGATTGCGTGTCAGTTGGTACTGCTGTTGGATGGTGTCAACTCCAATACTCAGCAACATTAATGTGTGCAAGAGACCTGTGACTAGCAATAGATTCACGTTGTGTTTTTTGTAGAGGTTATTATAATTCATCCAATGGCTGCCTCTACTCCAACATAAACCTAATTTAAAGTTTACATAAAACTAATCTCTTCTAAAAGCTTTACATCGTTGTCATTTTCTGTTTTCCGGCTATTGACATGGAAATTGTAACCATCTTTTGACTGCATACAACACTGAATGAATCAAGGTACCCTACCGCTAACACTTTTTATATTAAGATGTGTGTAGGCTGCCTTGATTCTTTAGGCAATTGAAAGCTGCATGCTGGGGGTAAAACAACTAGAAGATCTCAGTATGTATGGACTGCATTGCGGTGGATCCACCAATGAAAGTCCATGTTTGCCATAAGCTGGTAAAGGATACCTGTCATTCATAAGCTGTTTTTCCTCTTACAGGTATCTCTAGAGAAGAATTTGGAACCCCAGAAAGCACAGTTTTGTATTCGAGTGGAAGCTGGAAATGACCTTACTTCATTTGTATTATATTCTGTTAATAGACTATTTGGTAGAGTTTCTTTTTGTACAATTTAACCCATCATTTTAATTTCACATGCTCTTGACTCTGCTGTAATTATTCTTCTAATATATTTTTACTTTCTGTTAACCATATTGGAATGATTTATATTAAATATTTCTTGTGAACTAAGCCTTTGCAACATTTGCAGTGTTATTTTATGGCTGTTGTTTTGCCATTCTTTGAGTACTATACATATTTGTTTTTATTTGATTTAATTTTTCAGAACAAGCTTTCAGGAGATCCATTCTACTGGTCGGGTAGTACTGATAGACCTAGGTTTTTGATAGATTGTCTATCAGTACTGCTTGAACTGGAAAAAGGTCCAATGAAATGCGGTGGTGTGTACAGTACTCAACTGTTTTGTTACAAGTGTGCTAACATGGCTAAAATCACCTTAGTCATGCTTTTGCTGAGGTGTGGTGCCCATTAGATACAGAGCCATACTTTTACAGCCAGTTGTACATTGTACACATGCCATTTCATGCTGACACTTCCTGCTCAGTGAAGTTATTTGACTGATTTAGTCTGTTTTCATGGGTTTCCGATATCTATAAACTTTGAGGATTTTAATATCTGGCTGCTAAGAGCTTTAAGCACTTGCTGGCGGCCACCTGAATAAGCTAGAGCTACCCAGAAGATTTTAGTAGCTGCTAAAATGGTTAGCGATTAATCGCTAGGTTAGCAAATGATCGCAGAACAAATGACTCCCTTTTGAGTAAGTTACGCACGTATCCGCTCTAAAGGTGCCCATACACTCTACAACCCTCGCAAGACTTTTGTCTTGCGAGGGTTGTAAAGTACTTGAAAAAACATACGATCTGCCCATCTTGGACAGGCAGATCGTACTTGCGATCATCGCAAGCCCGCCCCCCTGAGCGGCGGGCTTCCGATGACCGCAATGCTAAACGGGCAGTGTGCGCGTGCGCACACCGGCCCGTTCGGCGTTTGTCTCCCGAGCACCGTTCAAACCAGCCGAAAATCGTACGATTTTCGGCTGGTTTTCTAGCGTGCTCCGTAGACAAAAGACGTGCGACCGTACAGTAGAAACGGTTGCACGTCTTCGTTCACACTGCTCGATTCTTGTACGATCGCGGGATTTCCCGCGATTCTCGTACGAGAATCGAGCAGTGTATGGGCACCTTAAGGCTGGAGGAGCAATCGTAATCAAGTGGGAAAATCAAATCCATCCTAATACACATGACCAATATCCCCCCAAAATTACCACTAGTGTATCCTGAGAAAGGGCATGCATATAGGAATTTTCAGCAAATCTATGAAAAGCCCTGAATGTCATTGACAGTGCTATTAAGATTTTCCCTTTCCTGCTTTCATTGCAGCATGAGTAATTGGCAAAATGTGTTTAGGTGGTTAAAGTACGATATGGGAGATCCTTGTTGCACTCCTTACCGGAATTCCCATATGGCTACACTAACTGGTGCTAGGAATGACTGTGGATGGCGGCGCCACCAACTGATAGTAGAAATATGTCATTTATTGACGTATGCTATCCCTCATTTGCAAGCGCTTTCAGGGGCCACGCAGGGTCCCCTTCATCAGGCTCAGGCGCCATCTCTAAGCCTGATGAAGGGGACCCTGCGTAGCCCCAAAAGCACTTGATTCTACTTTGAGTGACTTCTGAAAAATAAAAA